>NC_034175.2:4295644-4386755 GCF_002021735.2 Oncorhynchus kisutch | reverse complement strand
ACCCTCTCTTTCTCCCTCCCTCTCTTTCTCCTCTCCCTCTCCTACCCTCTCTTTCTCCCCCCTCTCCTACCCTCTCTACCCTCTCTTTCTCCCCTCCCTCTCCTACCCTTCTTTTCTCCCCTCCCTCACCTACCTCTCTTTCTCCCCTCCCTCTCTTTCCTCTTTTCTTCCTAACCTCTCTTTCTCCGCTCCCTCTCCTACCTCTCTTTCTCCCCTCCCTCTCTACCCTCTCTTTCTCCCTCCCTCTTCTACCCTCTCTTTCTCCCCTCCCTCTCCTACCCTCTCTTTCTCCCCTCCCTCTCCTACCCTCTCTTTCTCCCCTCCCTCTCCTACCCTCTCTTTCTCCCCTCCCTCCCTCACCTACCCTCTCGTTCTCCCCTCCCTCTCTTTCTCCGCTCCCTCTCCTACCCTCTCTTTCTCCTCTCCCTCTCCTACCCTCTCTTTCTCCCCTCCCTCTCCTACCCTCTCTTTCTCCCCTCCCTCACCTACCCTCTCTTTCTCCCCTTCCCCTCTCCCTCTCCTACCCTCTCTTTCTCTCTCCTCTCCTACCCTCTCTTTCTCCCCTCCCTCTCCTACCCTCTCTTTCTCCCCCTCCCTCTCCTACCCTCTCTTCTTTCCTCCCCTCCCTCACCTACCCTCTCTTTCTCCCCCCTCCTCCCCTCTCCTACCCTCTCTTTCTCCGCTCCTCTCTTCCTACCCTCTCTTTCTCCCCTCCCTCTCCTACCCTCTCTTTCTCCCCTCCCCTCCTACCCTCTCTTTCTCCGCTCCCTCTCCTACGCTCTCTTTCTCCCCTCCCTCCCCTCTCTTTCTCCTCTCCCTCTCCTACCCTCTCTTTCTCCCCTCCCCTCTCCTACCCTCTCTTTCTCCCCTCCCCCTCCTACCCTCTCTTTCTCCTCTCCCTCTCCCTACCCTCTCTTTCTCCCCTCCCTCTCCTACCCTCTCTTTCTCCCCTCCCTCTCCTACCCCCTATTTCTCCCCTCCCCCTCCTACCCTCTCTTTCTCCTCTCCCTCTCCTACCCTCTCTTTCTCCCCTCCCTCTCCTACCCTCTCTTTCTCCCCTCCCTCTCCTATCCTCTCTTTCTCCTCTCCTACCCTCTCTTTCTCCCCTCCCTCTCCTCCCCCTCCTACCCTCTCTTTCTCCCCTCCCTCTCCTACCCTCTCTTTCTCCCCTCCCCTCCTACCCTCTCTTTCTCCCCTCCATCTCCTACCCTCTCTTTCTCCTCTCCCTCTCCTACCTCTCTTTCTCCCCTCCCCCTCCTACCCTCTCTTTCTCCGCTCCCTCTCCTACCCTCTCTTTCTCCCCTCCCTCTCCTACCCTCTCTTTCTCCCCTCCCTCTCCTACCCTCTCTTTCTCCCCTCCCGCTCCTACCCTCTCTTTCTCCCCTCCCTCTCCTACCCTCTCTTTCTCCCCTCCCTCTCCTAGCCTCTCTTCCTCCCCTCCCTCCCTCTCTTTCTCCCCTCCCTCTCCTACCCTCTCTTTCTCCCCTCCCTCTCCTAGCCTCTCTTCCTCCCCTCCCTCTCCTACCCTCTCTTTCTCCCCTCCCTCTCCTACCCTCTCTTTCTCCGCTCCCTCTCCTACCCTCCCTCTCCTACCCTCTCTTTCTCCCCTCCCTCTCCTACCCTCTCTTTCTCCCCTCCCTCTCCTAGCCTCTCTTCCTCCCCTCCATCTCCTACCCTCTCCCTCTCCTACCCTCTCTTTCTCCTCTCCCCCTCTCTCACCTCTGGTGGCCTCTGAAGCTCCACACATGAGTTGGTAGAAGATGTGGAAGGTCCTTTCATCTTTGGCCTGGCGGATCGCCCTCGACTTCTCCAGCAGGTCTGAGGTCAGGAGTAAAGGAAGGGTTCAATAGCCCCAGACACTAACCTAAGGGCAGTTTTGCATCCCCTGCTTCCCTGAGCTCACCCCTGCGTGTAGGGCAACTTCTACCCGATGACAGATTAGCAGTGACCCAACAGTGAGCATACTAATGAATTACAACAGTAATATTTAGGTTGGGACTCGAAACAGAGTCTGACTGCAGAGGAAGGATACAGGTCTCAATGTTGGCACCGACAATGTATCCAGCCACGTCAAAGTTAATACGGATGAATTTGCCCTGAGAGACAAGAGGAGAAGAAATGTGTCAGTTGATGATTAACATATTAATGAAAAAATTATACAAACTCAACAACAAACACAGTAAATAAAAATACAACCAATTAAAAACATACTATAGATCTTATCTGGGATCAATCTAGATATTAATACATTCTTACAAATCTGGAGGAGTTGTCATTCTTGACAGTCTTGGCATTTCCGAAGGCCTCCAGGATGGGGTTGGCCTGTAGCAGCTGTCTCTCTAGCTCCCCCTGGAGGACAGGACAGGCACCGCATCAACACTGGGACATGCATCACAAAGCAACTCCACAACCCAAAATACTGTTCCCCCAATCCAAAAGAGGGGAGACTAGACTCATCAGAGTGTAAACAAGGCAGTAACCCAGTGGTCTCAACTCTGAATTTCAAGATATAGCCTGTAATAGCATCTCAACAGGATGAGCCCAGAGAAATCTAGACATAAATAGCTTTTCATGTGTTCTCTTACAGACATTTTCAGCATCTAGCCAGCTAACATAAGCCAGCCAAAGTGCCAGACTTTGTGCATTCAACAACTCTACATTGGTGCCTTGCCAAGACCTCGGCCAGACGTTGGCGAGACAACGGCTAAGTGGCGTAAGCAGAAACCAACTATCACAGAGGCTGTGTAATAGCCTGTCCCTGTGCTGTTGCACTAGTTCACATGAATTTATCGTGTCAGTCGAGAACCACTGCGTTAGATCAGAAAGTATGGCCGCAGATGCTATCTCTAGCTTTAGCTACACAGTGGCTCAGGCTATAGCTCTACTAGCTCTATAGCTTTAAGTACAGTAGCATTAGCATTATCTAGGGAGCTACTGGAGGGGGATTTAAAAGCGGCAGGTGAAGCACGCCAGCCAAGCAGCACTCAAAGCTACACACAGCAAGAGGCCAGGGCTTTGCATGGGAACAAAGCTCAGACTGACAACAATGCACATACTACTAGACAAAGCACCAAGTGCACACAGAACAACACACGCACATAAAAAGCACGCACACACACAGACAGGTATGTGTGGAGACTCCTGGTCAGCCAGAATGTATGCTTAACTATTCTACATGGTAAATGCCTGGTGTATTTGGGCATCATTCACAGGTGTGGCCACCAGAATGGAAGCATTGAGCTCATTCACTGTAAAGGGAGGATGGGGAGGGAGGTCTATAGCCCAGCCTGAGAACAACCTCTAGCCACTACCCCTTCAGTGCTAGCAGATCAGAAAGACTGGATAGGTGTAACCACTAAGGTGATGGCTCTATCTAAGCGTCCAAAGGGTTTAGGGGAGATTCCACCTATCTGGTTTTCAGATGGACGGTTGTTTTAAGACCAAGCTTTTCTGCATCATCAGTGAATTCCAAAGCTTTCCTTCACCGATGAGGGGAATGATTCTGAGACCCACCTATGGGCGGGATTAACACCAGCTGTCAATCAGGAAACTAGAGCATTTCATTGGACAACTATATATGGTTTGAAGATTGACAGGTTGTTAATCCAGCCAATCAGGACGTTGAGAGAGATTCATAGACCCGCCCATCACTACTTATTCTAGCACCCATTGGGTGTTGCTACAGATATACCGTACAGTAAAAATCCAAACACCCATAGACACCAGAGAACAGGGCTTTCATTCAGGAGACAGCAACTTTTCAGAACATTCAGACAGAAATGTATTGTCTAAACCAGACAAGATTCTCTCGTACACTGAACAAGATAGATGTCGAATGTATAGAGCAGACATAACTATCTGCAATTCTGCAATGTTTAACCTTAATCAGCCCACAGTGGTGATAGTCTTTATACTTTATATTATACTCACATATTGCACACTCTGAGAGATTGAGAAAAACGGGAAGGTTGGGAGAATCAACGGATGAGACAAACAAACAACAAAAGACAACAACAGACCAATGAATGCAGTACAAACAAAAACAAAATGCTTGACAGTTATGGAGGAACACATCAGTAATGGTGTTGTTTAAAGGATGTTAGTCTGGAGCACAAACCAGAATCGGTAGGCAGAACAGAAGAGAAGGAAAGAGGAGAAGACAGGACAGGATAGAGCCCACTTACCCTGTTCACCATGGAACTGCCCCGGGGCAACGACCCTACTGCCATCCATCTGAACACGCAGGAGAGAAGGACAAGAAAGAGGGGGAGGTTGGAGGAGAGAGGGTAGGAGAGAGTGCAAAATCAAGAGGGAGGAGGGAGAGAGGGAGGAAAGGAAAGGAGAAAGAAGAGAAGGAAAACAGTAGAAAAAGGGGAGGATAAGGGGCAGTAGGGGGAGGAGAGAACATGAGAGGGGGAATGAGAGGAGATGGAAGGGAGAGAGGACAGGGCAGGGAGAGAGGACAGGGCAGGGAGGAGGGATGGCAGGGAGAGAGGACAGGGCAGGGAGAGAGGACAGGGCAGGGAGAGAGGAGATGGCAGGGAGAGAGGACAGGGCAGGGAGAGAGGAGATGGCAGGGAGAGAGGACAGGGCATGGAGAGAGGACAGGGCAGGGAGAGAGGACAGGGCAGGGAGAGAGGACAAGACAGGGAGAGAGGACAGGGCAGGGAGAGAGGACAGGGCAGGGAGAGAGGAGATGCAGGGGAGAGAGGAGATGGCAGGGAGAGAGGACAGGGCAGGGAGAGAGGAGATGGCAGGGAGAGAGGACAGGGCATGGAGAGAGGACAGGGCAGGGAGAGAGGACAGGGCAGGGAGAGAGGACAGGGCAGGGAGAGAGGACAGGGCAGGGAGAGAGGAGATGGCAGGAGAGAGGACAGGGCAGGGAGAGAGGACAGGACAGGGAGAGAGGACAGGGCAGGGAGAGAGGACAGGGCAGGAGAGAGGACAGGGCAGGGAGAGAGGACAGGGCAGGGAGAGAGGGACAGGCAGGGAGAGAGGAGATGGCAGGGAGAGAGGACAGGGCAGGGAGAGAGGACAGGGACAGGGAGAGAGGACAGGACAGGGAGAGAGGACAGGACAGGGAGAGAGGACAGGGCAGGGAGAGAGGAGCATGGCAGGGAGAGAGGACAGGGCAGGGAGAGAGGGAGTGCAGGGAGAGAGGACAGGGCAGGGAGAGAGGACAGGGCAGGGAGAGAGGACAGGCAGGGAGAGAGGACAGGCAGGGAGAGAGGACAGGCAGGGAGAGAGGACAGGGCAGGGAGAGAGGAGATGGCAGGGAGAGAGGACAGGGCAGGGAGAGAAGACAGGGCAGGGAGAGAGACAGGGCAGGGAGAAGGGCAGGGCAGGGAGAGAGGAGATGGCAGGAGAGAGGACAGGGCAGGGAGAGAGGACAGGGCAGGGAGAGAGGACAGGGCAGGGAGAGGACAGGGCAGGGAGAGAGGGCAGGGCAGGGAGAGAGGACAGGGCAGGGAGAGAGGAGATGGCAGGGGAGAGAGGACAGGGCAGGGAGAGAGGACAGGACAGGAAGAGAGGACAGGGCAGGGAGAGAGGACAGGGCAGGGAGAGAGGACAGGGCAGGGAGAGAGGACAGGACAGGGACGAGAGGACAGGGCAGGGAGAGAGGGACAGGGACAGGGAGAGAGGAGATGGCAGGGAGAGAGGACAGGGCAGGGAGAGAAGATAGGGCAGGGAGAAGACTAGGGCAGGGAGAGGAGGACAGGGCAGGGAGAGAGGACAGGGCAGGGAGAGAGGAGATGGCAGGGAGAGAGGACAGGGCAGGGAGAGCGGACAGGGCAGGGACAGGCGGAGAGAGGGACAGGGCCGGGAGAGAGGACAGGCAGGGAGAGAGGGACAGGGCCAGGGAGAGAGAGACGATGGCAGGGAAGAGGAGCAGGGCAGGGAGGCAGGGGAGGGAGAGAAGACAGGGCAGGGAGAGAGGACAGAGCAGGGAGAGGAGGACAGGGCAGGGAGAGAGGAGAGGCAGGGGAGGAGAGGACAGGCAGGGAGAGAGGACAGGGCAGGGAGAGAGGACAAGGCAGGGAGAGAGGACAGGGCAGGAGAGAAGACAGGGCAGGGAGAGAGGACAGGGCAGGGAGAGAGGAGATGGCAGGGAGAGAGGACAGGGCAGGGAGAGAGGACAGGGCAGGGAGAGAGGACAGGGCAGGGAGAGAGGACAGGACAGGGAGAGAGGACAGGACAGGGAGAGAGGACAGGACAGGGAGAGAGGACAGGGCAGGGAGAGAGGACAGGCAGGGAGGAGAGAGGAGATGGCAGGGAGAGAGGACAGGGCAGGGAGAGAGGAGATGGCAGGGAGAGAGGACAGGGCAGGGAGAGAGGACAGGGCAGGGAGAGAGGACAGGGCAGGGAGAGAGGACAGGACAGGGAGAGAGGACAGGGCAGGGAGAGAGGACAGGGCAGGGAGAGAGGAGATGGCAGGGAGAGAGGGACAGGGCAGGAGAGAAGACAGGGGCAGGGAGAGAGGACAGGGCAGGGAGAGAGGGCAGGGCAGGGAGAGAGGAGATGGCAGGGAGAGAGGACAGGGCAGGGAGAGAGGACAGGGCAGGGAGAGAGGACAGGGCAGGGAGAGAGGGCAGGGCAGGGCAGGGAGAGGGACAGGGCAGGGAGAGAGGAGATGGCAGGGAGAGAGGACAGGGCAGGGAGAGAGGACAGGACAGGGAAGAGAGGACAGGGCAGGGAGAGAGGACAGGGCAGGGAGAGAGGACAGGGCAGGGAGAGAGGACAGGACAGGGGAGAGAGGACAGGGCAGGGGAGAGAGGACAGGGCAGGGAGAGAGGAGATGGGCAGGGAGATGAGGACAGGGCAGGGAGAGAAGATAGGGCAGGGAGAGAGGACAGGGCAGGGAGAGAGGACAGGGCAGGGAGAGAGGAGATGGCAGGGAGAGAGGACAGGGCAGGGAGAGAGGACAGGGCAGGGAGAGAGGACAGGGCAGGGAGAGAGGACAGGGCAGGGAGAGAGGACAGGGCAGGGAGAGAGGACAGGGCAGGGAGAGAGGACAGGGCAGGGAGAGAGGAGATGGCAGGGAGAGAGGACAGGGCAGGGAGAGAAGACAGGGCAGGGAGAGAGGACAGGGCAGGGGCGGAGAGAGGACAGGGCAGGGAGAGAGGAGATGGCAGGGAGAGAGGACAGGGCAGGCGAGAGAGGACAGGGCAGGGAGAGAGGACAAGGCAGGGAGAGAGGACAGGGCAGGGAGAGAAGACAGGGCAGGGAGAGAGGACAGGGCAGGGAGAGAGGAGATGGCAGGGAGAGAGGACAGGGCAGGGAGAGAGGACAGGGCAGGGAGAGAGGAACAGGGCAGGGAGAGAGACAGGACAGGGAGAGGACAGGGCAGGGAGAAGAGGACAGGGCAGCGAGAGAGGACAGGGCAGGGAGAGAGGACAGGGCGGGGGGAGAGAGGACAGGGCGGGGAGAGAGGACAGGGCAGGGAGAGAGGACAGGGCAGCGAAGAGAGGACCTGGCAGGGAGAGAAGGACAGGACAGGGAGAGAGGACAGGACAGGGAGAGAAGACAGGGCAGGGAGAGAGGACAGGACAGGGAGAGAGGACAGGGCAGGGAGAGAGGACAGGGAAGGGAGAGAGGACAGGGCAGGGAGAGAGGACAGGGCAGGGAGAGAGGACAGGGCAGGGAGAGAGGAGATGGCAGGGAGAGAGGACAGGGCAGGGAGAGAGGACAGGACAGGGAGAGAGGACAGGACAGGGAGAGAGGACAGGGCAGGGAGAGAGGACAGGGCAGGGAGAGAGGACAGTGCAGGGAGAGAGAGGAGATGGCAGGGAGAGAGGACAGGGCAGGGAGAGAGGACAGGACAGGAAGAGAGGACAGGGCAGGGAGAGAGGACAGGGCAGGGAGAGAGGACAGGGCAGGGAGAGAGGACAGGGCAGGGAGAGAGGACAGGACAGGGAGAGAGGACAGGGCAGGGAGAGAGGACAGGGCAGGGAGAGAGGAGATGGCAGGGAGAGAGGACAGGGCAGGGAGAGAAGACAGGGCAGGAGAGAGGACAGGGCAGGGAGAGAGGACAGGGCAGGGAGAGAGGAGATGGCAGGGAGAGAGGACAGGGCAGGGAGAGAGGACAGGGCAGGGAGAGAGGACAGGGCAGGGAGAGAGGACAGGGCAGGGAGAGAGGACAGGGCAGGGAGAGAGGAGATGGCAGGGAGAGAGGACAGGGCAGGGAGAGAAGACAGGGCAGGGAGAGAGGACAGGGCAGGGAGAGAGGAGATGGCAGGGAGAGAGGACAGGGCAGGGAGAGAGGACAGGGCAGGGAGAGAGGACAGGGCAGGGAGAGAGGACAGGACAGGGAGAGAGGACAGGGCAGGGAGAGAGGACAGGGCAGCGAGAGAGGACAGGGCAGGGAGAGAGGACAGGGCGGGGAGAGAGGACAGGGCGGGGAGAGAGGACAGGGCAGGGAGAGAGGACAGGGCAGCGAGAGAGGACAGGGCAGGGAGAGAGGACAGGACAGGGAGAGAGGACAGGACAGGGAGAGAAGACAGGGCAGGGAGAGAGGACAGGACAGGGAGAGAGGACAGGGCAGGGAGAGAGGACAGGGAAGGGAGAGAGGACAGGGCAGGGAGAGAGGACAGGGCAGGGAGAGAGGAGAGGAGCAGAGAGACAGGAATGATTATCGAGGTCACTCTATATTGATTCCTCCAGCAGCACTTGATCAGCAAGAACAACAATAGTAGACAGGAAGTCATGGAGTAGTAGCAACATGTAGTGTAACACAAAATGTAGCAGTACACCTTGTTTCAACCATAGTTTCAATATACATCATTAACACAACTTCATAACAAGTCATAACAAGTCCTCCCTACACCCTCTTGTTCTTTCACTTTCTTTCTGCCTTATTCTGTTTCCCCATCCACTCCCTCAGTCAGGACAATAAACATCATCCATCAATCCACTCCCTCAGTCAGGACAATAAACATCATCCATCAATCCACTCCCTCAGTCAGGACAATAAACATCATCCATCAATCCACTCCCTCAGTCAGGACAATAAACATCATCCATCAATCAACCCTCTCCCTCAGTCAGGACAATAAACATAATCCATCAATCCACTCCCTCAGTCAGGACAATAAACATCATCCATCAATCAACCCTCTCCCTCAGTCAGGACAATAAACATCATCCATCCATCAATCCACTCCTTCAGTCAGGACAATAAACATCATCCATCAACCAACCCTCTCCCTCAGTCAGGACAATAAACATCATCCATCAATCCACTCCCTCAGTCAGGACAATAAACATCACCCATCAATCCTCTCCCTCAGTCAGGACAATAAACATCATCCATCAACCAACACTCTCCCTCAGTCAGGACAATAAACATCATCCACCAACCAACCCTCTCCCTCAGTCAGGACAATAAACATCATCCATCCATCAATCCACTCCCTCAGTCAGGACAATAAACATCATCCATCAACCAACCCTCTCCCTCAGTCAGGACAATAAACATCATCCCATCCATCAATCCACTTCCTCAGTCAGGACAATAAACATAATCCATCAACCAACCCTCTCCCTCAGTCAGGACAATAAACATCATCCATCCATCAATCCACTCCCTCAGTCAGGACAATAAACATCATCCATCCATCAATCCACTCCCTTAGTCAGGACAATAAACACCATCCATCCATCAATCCTCTCACTCATTCAGGACAATAAACATCATCCATCAACCAACCCACTCCCTCAGTCAGGACAATAAACACCATCCATCAATCCACTCCCTCAGTCAGGACAATAAACATCATCCATCCATCAACCCTCTCCCTCAGTCAGGACAATAAACACCATCCATCAATCCACTCCCTCAGTCAGGACAATAAACATCATCCATCAACCAACCCTCTCCCTCAGTCAGGACAATAAACATCATCCATCAATCCACTCCCTCAGTCAGGACAATAAACATCACCCATCAATCCTCTCCCTCAGTCAGGACAATAAACATCATCCATCAACCAACACTCTCCCTCAGTCAGGACAATAAACATCATCCACCAACCAACCCTCTCCCTCAGTCAGGACAATAAACATCATCCATCCATCAATCCACTCCCTCAGTCAGGACAATAAACATCATCCATCAACCAACCCTCTCCCTCAGTCAGGACAATAAACATCATCCCATCCATCAATCCACTTCCTCAGTCAGGACAATAAACATAATCCATCAACCAACCCTCTCCCTCAGTCAGGACAATAAACATCATCCATCCATCAATCCACTCCCTCAGTCAGGACAATAAACATCATCCATCCATCAATCCACTCCCTTAGTCAGGACAATAAACACCATCCATCCATCAATCCTCTCACTCATTCAGGACAATAAACATCATCCATCAACCAACCCACTCCCTCAGTCAGGACAATAAACACCATCCATCAATCCACTCCCTCAGTCAGGACAATAAACATCATCCATCCATCAACCCTCTCCCTCAGTCAGGACAATAAACACCATCCATCAATCCACTCCCTCAGTCAGGACAATAAACATCATCATCCATCCATCAATCCACTCCCTCAGTCAGGACAATAAACATCATCCATCAATCAAGCCTCTCCCTCAGTCAGGACAATAAACATCACCCATCAATCCTCTCCCTCAGTCAGGACAATAAACATCATCCATCCATCAACCCTCTCCCTCAGTCAGGACAATAAACATCATCCATCAATCAATCCTCTTCCTCAGTCAGGACAATAAACCACATTCATCAATCAAACCTCTCCCTCAGTCAGGACAATAAACCTCATCCATCAATCAATTCTCGTCCTATTCTTGTCCTTCTTCATCCAATTAATCTCTTTCCTCACATCTTCTTCCCCTCCTCTGTCTTTGTATCCTTTCCTCCTCTCCCCCATTTCCTCCATATAGTCTCTTCTTCCACCCCCCTTCTCCGCTCCCCCTCCCCTCCCCCTCTTCTCCCGCTCTCTCTCCTTCCCCAGTTTACCTGTGAGGCCTCCTTGTTTCTACCCAGAGTTCCAGTCTTATGGGACGAGGCCACATGAGCCAGATACTGGATGACTTTCTTAGTGTTCTCTGTCTTCCCTGCGCCAGACTCACCGCTGGAACACACACACACACACACACACACACACACACACACACACACACACACACACACACACACACACACACACACACACACACACACACACACACACACACACACACACACACACACACACACACACACAGAAACAAGTATGAGAAACTCACACACATAAACCACATCTCGTTTCACAAGGGTCCTCCATGAAAACACACTCATACAACCCAGTTATGAAGGACATATAAACACAACCAAACACATATAACAGAAAGGACACTATACACACGTGTAGGCCACCAGGGAACAGAGGAACCATGCAGTGTATTCCTCTATACACACGTGTAGGCCACCAGGGAACAGAGGAACCATGCAGTGTATTCCTCTATACACACGTGTAGGCCACCAGGGAACAGAGGAACCATGCAGTGTATTCCTCTATACACACGTGTAGGCCACCAGGGAACAGAGGAACCATGCAGTGTATTCCTCTATACACACGTGTAGGCCACCAGGGAACAGAGGAACCATGCAGTGTATTCCTCTATACACACGTGTAGGCCACCAGGGAACAGAGGAACCATGCAGTGTATTCCTCTATACACACGTGTAGGCCACCAGGGAACAGAGGAACCATGCAGTGTATTCCTCTATACACACGTGTAGGCCACCAGGGAACAGAGGAACCATGCAGTGTATTCCTCTATACACACGTGTAGGCCACCAGGGAACAGAGGAACCATGCAGTGTATTCCTCTATACACACGTGTAGGCCACCAGGGAACAGAGGAACCATGCAGTGTATTCCTCTATACACACGTGTAGGCCACCAGGGAACAGAGGAACCATGCAGTGTATTCCTCTATACACAGAGAGCAGGTGTGCAGGATACAGACATTAGTCTTTGTGTTGCTGTTGGATGGGAATAAAGGAGAATACAGGAGACTGACTGGGGGAAACTAAATATACTTCTAGTGTTGGAGGGGGACTGGGCTGTAAAAGTTTAAAAACAGGATCCTAGCAGAAACTAAGCTATACTCAGCTTCAGTAATCTAAACTGGGATCATTTACCATGGTGAGAATACACATGGACAACAGACAGACAAGACAGACAAGACAGACAGACAGGTCAAAAGACAGACAAGACAGGCAGACAGATGGGTCAAAAGACAGACAAGACAGGCAAACAGACAGACAAGACAGGCAGACAAGACAGGCAGACAGACAGGTATGTAGGCAGGCAGGCAGACAAGACAGGCAGACAGGCAAACAGATAGACAAGACAGGCAGACAAGACAGGCAGACAGACAGGCATGCAGACAGACAGGCATGTAGGCAGGCAGGCAGACAATACAGGCAGACAGACAGGCATGCAGACAGCCAGACAGGCATGTAGGCAGGCAGGCAGACAAGACAGGCACACAAGACAGGCAGACAGACAGGTAGACAGACAGGCAGACAGACAGGCAGGCAGACAGGCATGTAGGCAGGCAGGCAGACAAGACAGGCAGACAAGACAGGCAGACAGACAGGCAGGCAGACAAGACAGGCAGACATACAGGCATACAGACAGATATATAACCCCAGGTTACTCACGTGCAAAGGATAGATTGATCTTCTCTGTCTGTGAGAGAATAATAACGAAAGCAGAATATGTCAGTCTTTCATATTACCCAATGAACAGTTGTACCTTCACTTCTTACACCAGTAATCACTGTAACAGTACTACCTTCACTTCTTACACCAGTAATCACTGTAACAGTACTACCTTCACTTATTATACCAGTAATCACTGTAACAGTACTACCTTCACTTCTTACACCAGTAATCACTGTAACAGTACTACCTTCACCTCTTACACCAGTAATCACTGTAACAGTACTACCTTCACCTCTTACACCAGTAATCACTGTAACAGTACTACCTTCACTTCTTACACCAGTAATCCCTGTAACAGTACTACCTTCACTTATTATACCAGTAATCACTGTAACAGTACTACCTTCACTTCTTACACCAGTAATCACTGTAACAGTACTACCTTCACCTCTTACACCAGTAATCACTGTAACAGTACTACCTTCACTTCTTACACCAGTAATCACTGTAACAGTACTACCTTCACCTCTTACACCAGTAATCACTGTAACAGTACTACCTTCACTTCTTACACCAGTAATCACTGTAACAGTACTACCTTCACCTCTTACACCAGTAATCACTGTAACAGTACTACCTTCACTTCTTACACCAGTAATCACTTGTAACAGTACTACCTTCACTTATTATACCAGTAATCACTGTAACAGTACTACCTTCACTTCTTACACCAGTAATCACTGTAACAGTACTACCTTCACCTCTTACACCAGTAATCACTGTAACAGTACTACCTTCACCTCTTACACCAGTAATCACTGTAACAGTACTACCTTCACTTCTTACACCAGTAATCACTGTAACAGTACTACCTTCACTTCTTACACCAGTAATCACTGTAACAGTACTACCTTCACTTCTTACACCAGTAATCACTGTAACAGTACTACCTTCACTTCTTACACCAGTAATCACTGTAACAGTACTACCTTCACGTCTTACACCAGTAATCACTGTAACAGTACTACCTTCACTTCTTACACCAGTAATCACTGTAACAGTACTACCTTCACCTCTTACACCAGTAATCACTGTAACAGTACTACCTTCACTTCTTACACCAGTAATCACTGTAACAGTACTACCTTCACTTCTTACACCAGTAATCACTGTAACAGTACTACCTTCACTTCTTACACCAGTAATCACTGTAACAGTACTACATTCACCTCTTACACCAGTAATCACTGTAACAGTACTACCTTCACCTCTTACACCAGTAATCACTGTAACAGTACTACCTTCACCTCTTACACCAGTAATCACTGTAACAAGGGGATCGATACACTTGTCAATCTATCTCAGAGAACCTGACGGAAACACAAAGTCTGTCCGTGTGTATGTGATTTCAACAGCTCTCACTGAGCAGCATTGTCGTGTAGTGAGGAGGAAGGAGGTCAAAGCTACAGAAGTGGTCTCTCCAGACAGACCTCAGACCTCTGCTCCAGCCCACACAGCAGACACCAACACAATGGCCTGACCTTGTCTGTTACATTTCTGGTGTGTTTGTTTTAAAGGTTTCCTCAGAACCACAGGCAAACACACACACGCACGCATGTGCACAGACATGCACGGACACGCACACATACCAGTCATACTGGTTCAATTATCAATAGGATCACAGATCACGGACACACACCTGTCACATTGAAAGAAAGAATGAGAGAGAGAGAGAGAGAGAGAGAGAGAAAGAGAGAGAGAGAGAGAGAGAGAGAGAGAGAGAGAGAGAGAGAGAGAGAGTTGTCGTCTAATGAATTGACCTCGGGGCAGAAACGTTGCTCAATCTGTCTGTAACCGGTTTTAATGGAGGAGTGGAGCAATCCGTGTCTGTTTGTCACGCTCCTATCATAATACATGTGGCGTGGGAAAAGTCCTGGAATGAACTGTAATTACTACTGCCATTTGCAGAGATATTCTCATTGCCATTGTTTCAATATGCTTCCACAAAAAACATGGATTTACACTGCATTCAGAAAGTATTCAGACCCCTTCCCTTTTACACTGCATTCAGAAAGTATTCAGACCCCTTCCCTTTTTCCACATGTTGTTACATTACAGCCTTATTCTAAAATAGATTTTTTTTAATCATCAATTTACACTCAATACCCCATAATGACAATGCGAATACACAAGTATTCAGACCTTGTACTATGAGACTAGAAATTGAGCTCAGGTTCATCCTGTTTCCATTGATCATCCTTGAGATGTTTCTACAACTTGATTAGAGTCCACCTGTGGTAAATTAATTTGATTGGACATGAATTGGAAAGGCACACACCTGTCTGTATAAGGATGACAGTGACAGTTGACAGTGCATGTCAGAGCAAAAACCAAGCCATGAGGTCAAAGCAATTGTCCGTAGAGCTCCAAGACAGGATTGTGTCGAGGCACAGATCTGGGGAAGTGTACCAAAAAATGGATGCAGCATCGAAGGTCCCCAAGAACACAGTGGCCTCCATCATTCTTAAATGAATGAAGTTTGGAACCACCAATTTCTAACAACCTGCTTTTGCTTTGTCATTATGGGATATTGGGGGAAGATTGACGAGGGAAGAAAACTTTAGAATAAGGCTGTAATGTAACAAAATGTGGAAAAAGTCAAGGGGTCTGAATGCACTGTATATTTTATTTAACATTTATTTAACTAGGCAAGTCAGTTAAGAACAATTTCTTATTTTCAATGACGGCCTAGGAACAGTGGGTTAACTGCCTGTTCAGGGGCAGAATGACAGATTTGTACCTTGTCAGCTCGGGGGTTTGAACTAGCAACCTTCCGGTTACTAGTCCACCACTCTAACCACTAGGCTACCCTGCCGCCCCGTATGGTATTCACACTGTCAGCAGGGTGTCCGTTGGGAAAATGTGGCACCAAACAATGTGGCCGGGAAGATTATAATTTACTGGCCATTTGAGAAATGTATCAGACACATTTGCATTGGTTGTGTAACCCTTTAGGGCGTTCACTCACGGTGCTCAGAATGACAGAAATCACATTTACATTATGGTATTCATCTGAACAAAACATGCAACTCCTGTAATGAATTAGCCAATAAAAATATATTTTCAGGACTTCCGAGTGGCGCAGCGGTCTAAGGCACTGCATCGCAGTGCTTGAGGTGTCACTACAGACCGGGGTTTGATCCCGGGCTGTGTCACAACTGGCTGTGACAGGGAGTCCCAGAGGGCGGCGCACAATTGGCCCAGCGTCGTCCGGGTTAGTTTTGGCCGGGCGGGTTTTACTTGGCTCATTGTGCTCTAGCGACTCCTTGTGGCAGGCCGGGCGCCTGCAGGCTGACAACGGTCGTAAGTTTAACAGTGTTTCCTCCGACACGTTGGTGCAACTGGCTTCTGGGTTAAGTGGGTGGGTGTTAAGAAGCGCAGTTTGGCGGATCATGTTTCGGAAGACGCATGACTCTACCTTAGCCTCTCCCGATTCCATTGGGGAGTTGAGCGATGAGACAAGATTGTAATTGGATATCAAGAAATTGGGGAGAAAAAGGGAAATGAAAAGAATCTCTGTTAGAAACTTAGAAAGAATCAAAAGATGCAACAACTAGAATGGGTTGCTAATATGACTAGGATTGTGCATTTGGCTTCAGGACAACGAAGGAAAGTTGATATGAAAACCAATAGAACAGGAGAGAAATGGCATATGAGGAAGTCTTCCACAGACAGCGTACGTGGGAAAAGGCCTACAGTTGAAGTCGGAAGTTTAAATACACCTTAGCCAAATACATTTAAACTCAGTTTTCACAATTCCTGACATTTAATCCGAATAAAAAGTCCCTGTCAGTTAGGATCACCATTTCATTTTAAGAATGTGAAATGTCAGAATAATAGTAGAGAAATTAATTTATTTCAGCTTTTATTTCTTTCATCACATTCCCAGTGGGTCAGAAGTTTACATACACTCAATTCGTTTTTGGTAGCATTGCCTTTAAATTGTTTGACTTGGGTCAAACGTTTCGGGTAGCCTTCCACAAGCTTCCCACATTAAGTTGGGTGAATTTTGGCCCATTCCTCCTGACAGAGCTGGTGTAACGGAGTCAGGTTTGTAGGCCTCCTTGCTCGCCCACGCGTTTTCAGTAATGCCAACACATTTTCTATGGGATTGAGGTCAAGGCTTTGTGATGGCCACTCCAATACCTTGACTTTGTTGTCCTTAAGCCATTTTGCCACAACTTCGGAAGTATGCTTGGGGTCATTGTCCATTTGGAAGACCCATATGTGACCAAGCTTTAACTTCCTGACTGATGTCTAGAGATGTTGCTTCAATATATCCACATAATTTCCCTTCCTCATGAGGCCATCTATTTTGTGAAGTGCACCAGTCATTCCTGCAGCAAAGCACCCCACAACATGATGCTGCCACCCCCGTGCTTCCCGGTTGGGATGGTGTTCTTCGGCTTGCAAGCCTCACCCTTTTTCCTCCAAGCATAACAATGCTCATTATGGCCAAACAGTTCTATTTTTGTTTCATCAGACCAGAGGAGATTTCTCCAAAAAGTAAATCTTTGTCCACATGTGCAGTTGCAAACCGTAGTCTGTCTTTTTTTATGGCGGTTTGGAGCAGTGGCTTCTTCCTTGCTGAACGGCCTTTCAGGTTATGTTGATATAGGACTCGTTTTATAGATACTTTTGTACCTGTTTCCTCCAGCATCTTCTCAAGATCCTTTGCTGCTGTTCTGGGATTGATTTGCACTTTTTGCACCTTCCTGAGCGGTATGACGGCTGTGTGGTCCCATGGTGTTTATACTTGCATACTATTGTTTGTACAGATGAACGTGGTAACTTCAGGTGTTTGGAAATTGCTCCCAAGGATGAACCAGACTTGTGGAGGTCTACAATTATTTTCTGAGGTCTTGGCTGATATATTTTGATTTTTCCATGCTGTCAAGCAAAGAGGCAGTGAGTTTGAAGGTAGGCCTTGAAATACATCCACAGGTACACCTCCAATTGACTCAAATGATGTCAATTAGCCTATCAGAAGCTTCTAAAGCCATGACATCATTTTCTGGAATTTTCCAAGCTGTTTAAAGGCACAGTCAACTTAGTGTATGTAAACTTCTCATCCACTGGAATTGTGATACAGTGAATTATAAATTAAATAATCTGTCTGTAAACAATTGTTGGAAAAATGACTTGTGTCATGCACAAAGTAGATGTCCTAACTGACATGACAAAACTATAGTTTGTTAACAAGAAATTTGTGGAGTGTTTGAAAAACAAGTTTTAATGACTCCAACTTAAGTGTATGTAAACTTCTGATTTCAACTGTTGATGAATGTGATTGAAAGAACCAGAATTTTCATCCGTATATTTGACAGTTTTAATTTGTCGGCTTTATGTATTTTTACTTAGTTGACAACGGAAGTTATGGGCCAACGGCTACATTGGCCATCTCTGGGTTGCAATGGCCATCTCTGGGCTGCATTGGCAATCTCTGGGCTGCATTGGCCATCTCTGGGCTGCATTGGCCATCTCTGGGTTGCAATGGCCATCTCTGGGCTGCATTGGCAATCTCTGGGCTGCATTGGCCATCTCTGGGCTGCATTGGCCATCTCTGGGCTGCATTGGCCATCTCTGGGCTGCATTGGCCATCTCTGGGCTGCATTGGCCATCTCTGGGCTGCATTGGCCATCTCTGGGCTGCATTGGCCATCTCTGGGTTGCATGGCCATCTCTGGGCTGCATTGGCCATCTCTGGGCTGCATTGGCCATCTCTGGGCTGCATTGGCCATCCCTGGGCTGCATTGGCCATCTCTGGGCTGCATTGGCCATCTCTGGGCTGCATGGCCATCTCTGGGCTGCATTGGCCATCTCTGGGCTGCATTGGCCATCTCTGGGCTGCATTGGCCATCTCTGGGCTGCATTGGCCATCTCTGGGCTGCATTGGCCATCTCTGGGTTGCATGGCCATCTCTGGGCTGCATTGGCCATCTCTGGGCTGCATTGGCCATCCCTGGGCTGCATTGGCCATCTCTGGGCTGCATTGGCCATCTCTGGGCTGCATGGCCATCTCTGGGCTGCATTGGCCATCTCTGGGCTGCATTGGCCATCTCTGGGCTGCATTGGCCATCTCTGGGCTGCATTGGCCATCTCTGGGCTGCATGGCCATCTCTGAGTTCCATGCGCTCAATTAGGCTATTTAGCCGCCAATGATCACGGTGTAGCCTCACAATGTGTCCATAAGGCAGAGGCTGGTGCTCTCGCATTAGTAAAATTGTACTTTTAGAGTTTATTCATTTGAATTAATATTTTTATGATTAACCACGTGACAATGATTTTGAGAAATTAAAACATTATTATTGAAATGAAACTATTCCACGAAAATGCACATATGAAAATCATACATTTCTTTGATATAGCGTAGATGTGAAGGGGTCAGAGGTTAGAGGTCAGGGGTTAGGGTTACCTTGTAGCATGCTGCGGTAGGCAGCCTCTGATATAGCGTAGATGTGAAGGGGTCAGAGGTTAGAGGTCAGGGGTTAGGGTTACCTTGTAGCATGCTGCGGTAGGCAGCCTCTGATATAGCGTAGATGTGAAGGGGTCAGAGGTTAGAGGTCAGGGGTTAGGGTTACCTTGTAGCATGCTGCGGTAGGCAGCCTCTGATATAGCGTAGATGTGAAGGGGTCAGAGGTTAGAGGTCAGGGGTTAGGGTTACCTTGTAGCATGCTGCGGTAGGCAGCCTCTGATATAGCGTAGATGTGAGGGGGCATCTCATGGCGTTTCTTCCCTCGGTACATCTCCACTATAGACTCTGTGTAGATAGGCAGGTTCTTATAGGGGTTGATCACCACACAGAACAGGCCCGAGTATGTCTGCAAACACACACACACACCCAGGATAGATATACACAAAGTTCAATAATAACTCAAATACCATGCTTAATCTCAATGACCCATGCCCTCCCAATGCCTAGACCCAGCCATTAAGCCAGGCAATGTCATATCACACACACACCTAATCTGAGTCATATAACAGCAACATTAGGAGAGGGAGGGTCAATCCCGCACAACATTCTCCCCCCATTAACCTACAGTATGAGTAGGACCCATTAACCTACAGTATAAGATGGACACATTAACCTACAGTATGAGTAGGACCCATTAACCTACAGTATGAGTAGGACACATTAACCTACAGTATGAGGAGGACACATTAACCTACAGTATGAGTAGGACCCATTAACCTACAGTATGAGTAGGACACATTAACCTACAGTATGAGTAAGCCCATTAACCTACAGTATGAGTAGGACACATTAACCTACAGTATGAGTAGGACCCATTAACCTACAGTATGAGTAGGACACATTAACCTACAGTATGAGTAGGACAGATTAACCTACAGTATGAGTACGACACATTAACCTACAGTATGAGTAGGACCCATTAACCTACAGTATGAGTAGGACACATTAACCTACAGTATGAGTTGGACCCATTAACTTACAGTATGAGTAGGACCCATTAACCTAGAGTATGAGTAGGACACATTAACCTACAGTATGAGTAGGACCCATTAACCTACAGTATGAGTAGGACACATTAACCTACAGTATGAGTAGGACCCATTAACCTACAGTATGAGTAGGACACATTAACCTACAGTATGAGTGGGGTCAGGTGGAATGTGTAAGGAGGCATTTGATAGCTGTCAGGATAATCAATCAACCAGCTAGTGCTACAACACAGGTTAATGAATTATATATGCAGGCAACAGTGTAACGGTACTGATAACAAGATGACTCTGTGGATTCTGACTGGTCACCCCTAACCATCCACCTCCTCTCACACCCTTCCCTGATAATCCACACATACAGTATGTGTGTGTGTGTGTGTGGTGGACTGAAATATGAGGGTCAGTATACTGCCTTGTCCACCAAAATCCCCCATTTTCTCTCTATCTCTCTTTCTCTAAAGCAGATAAGATTAACAAGAAACAGCCTTCAAATACCTTAACATAGATATACAATAGAAAGTGTCGTTCACTATGTCACATTCTAACTCTTTCTGACACATTCTTCATATCAAAGTTCTGGAACACTTATTTTTCTTTCTTTCTTCTTATCTATCTTCCTTTCTATCCATTTATCTTCCTCTTTCTATCTCTCTCATCCCTCCCTTCTTTGGTTCATAGTCACGAAACAGGAGATGCAGCTCTCCTTTCTCCTCCATCCTTCTCCTCTCTTATATAAACGACTGTGATGTAACACAACCTCTCCTCTTATATCAGTTACACTGATGTCACAGTTCTCTCTACAGAGTAACCCCCCCTCCCCCCCATACACACACAGTCTTGTACAAATAACTTCGTGGGGACACACAATTCAGTCCCATTCAAAATCCAATTTTCCACAACCCCTAACCCTAAACTTAACCCTAGCTCCTAACCCTTACCCATAAACTAACCCTATATCCTAATCCTAACCCATAAACTAACCCTAGCTCCTAACCATAACCCATAAACTAACCCTAGCTCCTAACCCTAACCCATAAACTAACCCTAGCTACTAACCCTTACCCATAAACTAATCCTAGCTTCTAACCCTTACACTAAAATTAACCCTAGCTCCTAAACCTTGCACTAAAACTAACCCTAGCTCCTAACCATAACCCATAAACTAACCCTAGCTCCTAACCCATAAACTAACCCTAGCTCCTAACCCTTACCCATGAACTAACCCTAACCCATAAACTAACCCTAGCTCCTAACCCTAACCCATAAACTAACCCTAGCTCCTAACCCTTACCCATAAACTAACCCTAACCCATAAACTAACCCTAGCTCCTAACTAACCCTAACCCATAAACTAACCCTAGCTCCTAACCCTTACCCATAAACTAACCCTAACTCCTAACCCTTACCCATAAACTAACCCTAGCTCCTAACCCTAACTCCTAACCCTTACCCATAAACTAACCCTTACACATAAACTACCCCTAACTCCTAACCCTTACCCATAAACTAACCCTAACTCCTAACCCTAACCCATAAACTAACCCTAGCTCCTAACCCTTACCCATAAACTAACCCTAACCCATAAACTAACCCTAGCTCCTAACTAACCCTAACCCATAAACTAACCCTAGCTCCTAACCCTTACCCATAAACTAACCCTAACTCCTAACCCTTACCCATAAACTAACCCTAGCTCCTAACCCTAACTCCTAACCCTTAGCCATAAACTAACCCTTACCCATAAACTAACCCTAGCTCCTAACCCTAACTCCTAACCCTTAGCCATAAACTAACCCTTACACATAAACTACCCCTAACTCCTAACCCTTACCCATAAACTAACCCTAACTCCTAACCCTAGCTCCTAACCTAACCCATAAACTAACCCTTACCCATAAACTAACCCTAACTCCTAACCCATAAACTAACCCCATCCCATAAACTAACCCTAGCTCATAACCCTTGCCCATAAACTAACACTAGCTCCTAACCCTAACCCATAAACTAACCCTAACCCATAAACTAACCCAAGCTCCTAACCCTAACCCATAAACTAACCCTAGCTCCTAACCCTTACCCATAAACTAACCCTAACTCCTAACCCTTACCCATAAACTAACCCTAGCTCCTAACCCTAACTCCTAACCCTTAGCCATAAACTAACCCTTACCCATAAACTAACCCTTACACATAAACTACCCCTAACTCCTAACCCTTACCCATAAACTAACCCTAACTCCTAACCCTAACCCATAAACTAACCCTAGCTCCTAACCCTTACCCATAAACTAACCCTAACCCATAAACTAACCCTAGCTCCTAACTAACCCTAACCCATAAACTAACCCTAGCTCCTAACCCTTACCCATAAACTAACCCTAACTCCTAACCCTTACCCATAAACTAACCCTAGCTCCTAACCCTAACTCCTAACCCTTAGCCATAAACTAACCCTTACCCATAAACTAACCCTTACACATAAACTACCCCTAACTCCTAACCCTTACCCATAAACTAACCCTAACTCCTAACCCTTACCCATAAACTAACCCTAGCTCCTAACCCTAACCCATAAACTAACCCTTACCCATAAACTAACCCTAACTCCTAACCCATAAACTAACCCTATCCCATAAACTAACCCTAGCTCCTAACCCTAACCCATGAACTAACTCTAGCTCCTAACCCTAACCCATAAACTAACCCTTACCCATAAACTAACCCTAGCTCCTAACCCTTACCCATAAACTAACCCTAACTCATAACCCTTACCCATAAACTAACCCTAACTCCTAACCCTTACCCATAAACTAACCCTAGCTCATAACCCTTGCCCATAAACTAACACTAGCTCCTAACCCTAACCCATAAACTAACCCTAACCCATAAACTAACCCAAGCTCCTAACCCTAACCCATAAACTAACCCTAGCTCCTAACCCTTACCCATAAACTAACCCTAGCTCCTAACCCTTACCCATAAACTAACCCTAGCTCCTAACCCTAACCCTAACTCCTAGCCCTTACCCATAAACTAACCCTTGCCCATAAACTAACCCTAGCTCCTAACCCTTACCCATAAACTAACCCTTACCCATAAACTAACCCTAGCTCCTAACCCTTACCCATAAACTAACCCTTACCCATAAACTAACCCTTAACCATAAACTAACCCTTACCCATAAACTAACCCTAACTCCTAACCCTAACCCATAAACTAACCCTAACTCCTAACCCTTACCCATAAACTAACCCTAACCCATAAACTAACCCTAGCTCCTAACCCTTACCCATAAACTAACCCATACCCATAAACTAACCCTAACTCCTAACCCTTACCCATAAACTAACCCTAACTCCTAACCCATAAACTAACCCTAACTCATAACCCTTACCCATAAACTAACCCTAGCTCCTAACCCTTACCCATAAACTAACCCTAACTCCTAACCCTTACCCATAAACTAACCGTAACCCATAAACTAACCCTAACTCCTCACCCTTACCCATAAACTAACCCTAGTTCCTAACCCTTACCCATAAACTAACCCTAGCTCCAAACCCTTACCCATAAACTAACCCTAACTCCTAACCCTTACCCATAAACTAACCCTAACCCATAAAATAACACTAGCTCCTAACCCTTACCCATAAACAAACCCTAGTTCCTAACACTAAACCTAATTCTAACCTTAACACTATTTCTAACCTTAACCCTGAACCCCCGAGAAATAGCATTTGACCTTGTGGGGACTAACAAAATGTCCCCAGTTGGTAAAATGTTTGTTTGTTTACTATTGTTGTGGGGACTTCTGTTCTCTCTCTCTCTCTCTCTCTCTCTCTCTCTCTCTCTCTCTCACACACACACACACACTCACACACGCGCGCACATGCACACACATGCCCACACATGCACACACGGTGTGACGTGTTTATCTTGTGCTTATACAGTTGAAGTCGGAAGTTGACATACACCTTAGCCAAATACATTTAAACTCAGTTTTTCACAATTCCTGACATTTAATCCTAGTAAACATTCCCTGTCTTCGGCCAGTTAGGATCACCACTTTATTTTAAGAATGTGAAATGTCAGAATAATAGTAGAGAGAATAATTTATTTCAGCTTTTATTTCTTTCCTCACATTTCCAGTTGGTCAGAAGTTTACATACACTCAACTCGTTTTTGGTAGCATTGCCTTTAAAGTGTTTAACTTGGGTCAAATGTTTCGGGTAGCCTTCCACAAGCTTCCCACAATAAGTTGCATGAATTTTGGTCCATTCCTCCTGACAGAGCTGGTGTAACTGAGTCAGGTTTGTAGACCTCCTTGCTCGCACACGCTCTTTCAGTAATGCCAACAAATTTTCTATAGGATTGAGGTCAGAGCTTTGGGATGGCCACTCCAATACCTTGACTTTGTTGTCCTTAAGCCATTTTGCCACAACTTTGAAAGTATGCTTGGGGTCATTTTCCATTTGGACTAAGCTTTAACTTCCTGACTGATGTCTTGAGATGTTGCTTCATTATATCCACATAATTTCCCTTCCTCATGATGCCATCTATTTTGTGAAGTGCACCAGTCCCTCCTGCAGCAAAGCACACCCACAACATGATGCTGCCACCCCCGTGCTTCACGGTTGGGATGGTGTTCTTTGGCTTGCAAGCCTCCCCCTTCTTCCTCCAAACATAACGATGGTCATTATGGCCAAACACTTCTATTTTTATTTCATCAGACCAGAGGATATTTCTCCAAAAAGTACCATCTTTGTCCCCATGTGCAGTTGAAAACCATAGTCTGGCTTTTTTATGGTGGTTTTGGAGCAGTGGCTTCTTCCCTGAGCGACCATTCAGGTTATGTCGATACAGGACTGGTTTTACTGTGGATTTGGATACTTTTGTACTTGTTTCCTCCATCATCTTCACAAGGTCCTTTGCTGTTGTTCTGGGATTGATTTGCACTTTCTGCACCAAAGTACGTTCATCTCTAGGAGACAGAATACGTCTCCTTCCTGAGCGGTATTTTATTTGACCTTTATTTAACTAGGCAAGGCAGTTAAGAACAAATTCTTATTTTCAATGACGGCCTAGGAACAGTGGGTTAACTGCCTGTTCAGGGGCAGAACGACAGATTTGTACCTATGACGGTTGCGTGGTCCCATGGTGTTTATACTTGCATACTATTGTTTGTACAGATGAATGTGGTACCTTCAGGCGTTGGAAATTACTCCCAAGGATGAACCAGACTTGTGGAGGTCTACAATTGTTTTCTGCGACCTTGGCTGATTTCTTTTGACTTTCCTGACTTTCATGCACGAAGTAGATGTCCTAACCGACTTGCCAAACTATAGTTTATAAACAAGTAATGTGTGGAGTGGTTTACAAATTAGTTTTAATGACTCCAACCTAAGTGGATGTAAACTTCCGACTTCAACTGTATATACTGTACATACACACATCTGTTTTGACTTTCACTTCTCCCTTGTATGCTGAGCAAGTTTGAGTTGATGTATTATTGTGTCCTGTGTGTGTGTGTGTGTGTGTGTGTGTGTGTGTGTGTGTGTGTGTGTGTGTGTGTGTGTGTGTGTGTGTGTGTGTGTGTGTGTGTGTGTGTGTGTGTGTGTGTGTGTGTGTGTGTGTGTGTGTGCGTGTGTAATGTACACTGACGTATATCAAGCCAGAGTAGTATCTCTCTCTGAGGTTGTGTAGGACGGAGGCTTCGTTGAGACAGGTGAGGTCAGCCATGTCCTCCACCTTACTGAACCTGGGAGGATTCATCCTCTGGACCTCCTCCCTGGACAGGGTCAGCTTCCTCTGGCTGTCTGTTAGCTCCACCTCCACCTCATCCCCTCGCTCCTCACGGATACTGGCAGACTGGAGGGTTGGGGTGGGGGGAGTGAGAGTGAGAGCGGGGGAGAAGGGGGAGGAGATAGGGAGATGGTAGGGGAGAGATAGAGGCGGGGGAGAGAGGGAGGCAGGGAAGAGAGAGAGAGAGGTAGGGAAGAGAGAGAGAGTGGTGGGGAAGAGAGAGAGAGGGTAGGGGAGAGATGGAGGCAGCGGGAGAGAGAGGCATGAAAGAGAGGTGGGGAAGAGAGAGAGAGGCAGGGAAGAGAAAGAGAGAGAGAGGTAGGGAAGCGAGAGAGAGAGAGGGAGGAAGGGGAGAGAGAGAGAGAGGGAGGCAGGGGAGAGAGAGAGAGAGGTGGGGAAGAGAGAGATAGAGAGAGGGTTTGGGAAGGGACAGAGAGGTTAGTTAGATACTGATCCAGGAAACATCAACTAACAGCACAAGACATGACAAGCCATAACACATGGTACACATGCATAATAATAACACATGATAATAACACATGGTACAAATGCATAATAATAACACATGATAATAACACATGGTACACATGCATAATAATAACACATGATAATAACACATGGTAATAACACATGGTACAAACGCATAATAATAATAACACATGATAATAACACATGGTACAAATGCATAATAATAACACATGATAATAACACATGGTACAAATGCATAATAATAACACATGATAATAACACATGGTACAAACGCATAATAATAACACATGATAATAACACATGATAATAACACATGGCACAAATGCATAATAATAACACATGATAATAACACATGGTACAAACGCATAATAATAACACATGATAATAACACATGGTACAAATGCATAATAATAACACATGATAATAACACATGGTACAAATGCATAATAATAACACATGATACAAACGCATATTAATAACACATGGTAATAACACATGATAATAACACATGGTACAAATGCATGATAAGAAGACATGGTAAAAACACATGATAATAACACATCACAATAACGTATGATAATAATACATGGTGCAAACGCATGATAATAAAATATGGTAATAACGCATGATAATAACACATGGTAAAGGCGCAAGATAATAACACATGGTAATAACACATAATAATAACACATGGTAATAACACATAATAATAACACATGATAATAACACATAATAATAACACATGATAATAACACATGGTAAAAATACATAATAACAACACATGATAATAACACATGGTACAAATGCATAATAATAACACATGATAATAACACATAGTACAAACGCATAATAATAACACATGATAATAACACATGGTACAAATGCATAATAATAACACATGATAATAACACATGGTACAAATACATAATAACAACACATGATAATAACACATGGTACAAATGCATGATAAGAAGACATGGTACAAATGCATGATAATAACACATGGTGAAGGCGCATGATAATAACACATGGTACAAATGCATGATAGGAAGACATGGTACAAATACATTATAATAACACATGATAATAACACATGGTACAAATACATAATAATAACACATGATAATAACACATGGTACAAATACATAATAACAACACATGATAATAACACATGGTACAAATGCATGATAAGAAGACATGGTACAAATGCATGATAATAACACATGGTGAAGGCGCATGATAATAACACATGGTAATAACACATAATAATAACACATGATAATAACAATTGGTACAAACACATAATAATAACACATGATAATAACACATGGTACAAATACATAATAACACCACATGATAATAACACATGGTAATAACACATAATAATAACACACGATAATAACAATTGGTACAAACGCATAATAATAACACATGATAATAACACATGGTACAAATACATAATAATAACACATGATAATAACACATGGTACAAACGCATAATAATAACACATGATAATAACACATGGTACAAATACAGAATAACAACACATGATAATAACACATGGTACAAATGCATAATAATAACACATGATAATAACACATGGTACAAATACATAATAACAACACATGATAATAACACATGGTACCAATGCATGATAAGAAGACATGGTACAAATACATAATAACAACACATGATAATAACACATGGTACAAATACATAATAATAACACATGATAATAACACATGGTACAAATGCATGATAATAACACATGGTACCAATGCATGATAAGAAGACATGGTACAAATACATAATAACAACACATGATAATAACACATGGTACCAATGCATGATAAGAAGACATGGTACAAATACATAATAACAACACATGATAATAACACATGGTACAAATACATAATAATAACACATGATAATAACACATGGTACAAACGCATAATAAGATATTGGTACAAATACATAATAATAACACATGATAATAACACATGGTAAAATGCATAATAATAACACATGATAATAACACATGGTACAAATACAGAATAATAACACATGATAATAACACATGGTACAAACGCATAATAATAACACATGATACAAATACATAATAACAACACATGATAATAACACATGGTACAAATGCATGATAAGAAGACATGGTACAAATGCATGATAATAACACATGGTAAAGGCGCATGATAATAACACATGGTAATAACACAATAATAACACATGATAATAACACATAATAATAACACATGATAATAACAATTGGTACAAACGCATAATAATAACACATGACAATAACACATGGTACAAATACATAATAATAACACATGATAATAACACATGGTACAAACACATAATAATAACACATGATAATAACACATGGTACCAGAGCATGATAATAAGACATGATAATAACACATGGTAATAACACATGATAATAAAACATGATAATAACACATGGTACAAACACATAATAATAATGCATGATAATAACACATGATAATAACACATCACAATAACGCATGATAATAACACATGATAATAACACATGGTGCAAACGCATGATAATATCACATGGTAATAACACATGGTAATAATGCATGATAATAACGCATGGTAATAATGCATGATAATTCTAAATTTAAAGGCACTCACACATCTGAGCAATCTTTTTTGCAGGTGCATGGCACCAGTTGAACAAGATGAAGGAAAAAGGACACCGCACACTGCTCTTGATAGTATCACCGATATTTAATAAGCTTACGTATCGGCCTCACGGCCTTCGTCAGAGCTTTTGTGAATTTCTTAAAATTAGCACCCTTATGTAGACCTGGCCCCACCCACATCTGTTCCACGCATGGAAAGGGGTTGGAGGCGAAGGAAAAACAAATAAGTGCTACCAAATATAACAATATGCATTTCATAAATATTTGAATAAAGTGTGTAAATAAGATGTATTAAACACGTCTGTAAAACCACAATGAGGACATAGCAAGTTTTCATTGATCATTGGGTACATTGTACAAAAAACACCAGAGTAATCTGAAATAGAGACATAATTCATTTTCAAATTCACAACATAACATACATAGGCATTTCATCATTAAGTCCTTTAGGAAATAATGTCTGGAGGGTGAAAATCCAAAAACATTCTCTTTTACTCAGAATATTATTAATATCACCTCCCCTCTGTTCTGCTCTGTTTTAATTTGACCTTTATTTAACCAGGCAAGTCAGTTCAGAACAAATTCTTATTTTCAACGATGGCCTAGGAACAGTGGGTGTTCTGCCTGTTCAGGGGCAGAACGACAGATGTGTAACTTGCAACCTTCCGGTTACTAGTCCAACACTCTAACCACTAGGCTACCCTGCTGTTCTCCTCTGTTCTGCTCTCCTCTGTTCTGCTCTGCTCTGTTCTCCTCTGTTCTGCTCTGCTCTGTTTTCCTCTGTTCTGCTCTGCTCTGTTCTCCTCTGTTCTGCTCTCCTCTGTTCTGTTCTGCTCTCCTCTGTTCTGTTCTGCTCTGTTCTGCTCTGCTCTCCTCTGTTCTGCTCTGTTCTGCTCTGCTCTGTTCTATTCTATTCTGTTCTGCTCTGTTCCGCTCTCCTCTGTTCTGTTCTGCTCTCCTCTGTTCTGTTCTGTTCTGCTCTGCTCTGCTCTCCTCTGTTCTGCTCTGCTCTGCTCTGTTCTGCTCTGTTCTGCTCTGCTCTGCTGTGTTCTGCTCTATTCTGCTCCGCTGTGTTCTGCTCTGCTCTGTTCTGCTCTGCTCTGCTCTATTCTGCTCTGTTCTGCTCGGTTCACCATTTACTTCTGCCTGGCACACACACTCGCATTCTCAGAATACGACTAACCACACACTTAAAATATGAATGTAGAATGACGACTGTGTGTGTGACTATGTGTGTGACTGTGTGTGTGTGTGTGTCTGCGGAGTCTTTAACATTAGGAGGCTGAAGGAGTGTATTGTTCTATTCATAGAGCTCCATATCAGAACAGCAGAGAAACAGAGAGAGATACCCTGTATAGACATACTATAGAGTAGAGCGCCCATTGGAACACAAAGAGCCTTGAAACACAGTGGAAACTGGGACACAGCAGAACAGAGAAGAAGAGAGTGATCAAGGTAAAGGATAGAGGTGGAAGTGTTCTACAAGTGATGCCACTTCTCATAGAAAGACGAGGTTTAGAATGCAACATGTAGAGCTGAGTGACGTAGATCAGAGGGCAGTGTGGCTCCAACAGAGAGATAGAGCCCTGTGACTAAAGCCATGTGAGAGAGGATAACTAGAAGCCCTAGTACACTGCAGCACTGACAATAGAAGGAGACTAGAATAGAGTTGGAAGGGGTACAGAGAAGCATCGAAAGACAAGGAAGTTATACCAACACTGTGAAATAGCATCTTAGGGAATGCTAGATCAATGAATTACCATTCCATTGTCTTGAGAAACACACTGTTCTCTTTTCCACACCTGTCAAACAGGTACACGCCTGGAGCTAATTATTCACCTGTATGAGGACTATTCAGAGTGCTGCAGATAGAAATGCAACAAATAGATCATTACAATGATTAAGACATGGTATGGAATCATCTCAATTGAATGCATGGTGTGCTTATCTGCTATGTAGTTGTCAATGTCGTGCTCAACTGCACAGGACTGATGGACCCAGGGAGGCCTGTGCTTTGCCCCATGGTAGGGCAAGAGGTGGGCAACTCCTTGGAGCGCAGCAGTGCACACAGGTTTTTGTTCCAGCCCAACTCTAAAACACCTGCTTCAACTAACAATGCCCTATATTGACGACCATGATTAGTTGATTAGTTGAAAAACTCGTCCCTCCCCCTAACCTCACCACCGGCTGCCCTCCACCCTGACCACGCCCATTGGCCCCACCCAGCCCAATCACCTCAAAACCGTGCTTCTCGGATGGAACCCAGACGAGCCTCTTTGCCGCCCAATCAGCTTGGCTGGAGGCGGAGAATACGTGGCCAGTGGGGGTAGAGGAAGTGGGCGAGCCTGGCACCGCCCCTGTGGACAGGAAGCGGGTGACATCATTGGCAACACCGCCCCCTGACGGCCTGGACATGGTGCTGCTGGCAATGAGAGAGAGATAGAGAGAGAAAGACAGTGAGAGAGAGAGAGAGAGAGAGAGAGAGAGAGAGAGAGAGAGAGAGAGAGAGATGGGTAATGGGAAGGAGAGAGACAAGAGACAAGAAAGACAGTGTTAGACATTTTCTCACTAAGTCACATTGTCACGTGAGTGGACTGAATAGTAGATGAAAATCAGAGCAGTGTATTTCACTGATTATGCATGCGAGTGTGAGTGAGTTGAGGAGGACTGCCTAACTATCAGACATTGACAGTGATGTGATCCCTCTCAAGAGAGCAGTAGTAGACTAGAAAGTACACACACCAAACACACACACACACATAATGCACACACACACAGAAAATGAGAGCAGTAGGACCACACAGCCCAGATACAGTCCCGATAGTCAGAGATGGCATAATTGAAAGACAGAGCAAATCAAGGAGACAGTCAGGGTGGAAGAGAGAGAGATGGATGGAGGGATGCAGGGGGAAGGGAGCTGAGGGATACATCAACTGACTCAGTAAAGTGACATGACAGTCAGAGCTTAGAGAGAGAAAGGGAGAGGGGGAGAGAGAGAGAGAGAGAGAGAGAGAGAGAGAGAGAGAGAGAGAGAGAGAGAGAAAGGGAGAGGGGCAGAGAGAGAGAGTGAGAGAAAGAGAAAGGGAGAGGGGCAGAGAGAGAGAGAGACAGAGAGAGAAAGGGAGAGGGGCAGAGAGAGAGAGAGAGACAGAGAGAGAGAGAGAGAGAGAGAGAGAGAGAGAGAGAGAGAGAGAGAGAGAGAGAGAGAGAGAGAGAGAGAGAGAGAGAGAAAGGGAGAGAGAGAGACAGAGAGAGAGTGAGTGAGAGAGACAGAGAGAGAAAGAAAAAGGGAGAGAGAGAGAAAGGGAGAGGGGCAGAGAGAGAGAGAGAGAGAAAGGGAGAGGGGCAGAGAGAGGGAGAGAGAGAGAGAGAGAGAGAGAGAGAGAGAGAGAGAGAGAGAGAGAGAGAGAGAGAGAGAAAGGGAGAGGGGCAGAGAGAGGGAGAGTGAGAGAGAGAGTGAGAAAGGGAGAGAGGGAGAGTGAGAGAGAGAAAGAGAAAGGGAGAGGGGCAGAGAGAGAGAGAGAGAGAAAGGGAGAGAGAGAGAAAGGGAGAGGGGCAGAGAGAGGGAGAGGGGCAGAGAGGAGGGGAGGTCTACTCCACAGTTATCATAGCAACAGTACTAAGATTAGGTCACACAGAGACACAGAGGACCTTTTACAGTCCAGTCCACTCTGCTGGAGTCACGAGTCAACCACTTCTAGTAGTCAAACACTGTGGGACAAAGACAGCTCTATATCAACATGTACCTCCAATCCCTGGCTTTAAGAATCAAATCCTCCATGATGGGTGTGATTGTAAGGGAAGTACTGTGTGTATTAGTAGCCATTGAGTAGTGAAGCTGAGTCTGCCATATAGGCCATTTCTCAGAAGTCTCTGAAAACTAGTATGGATTGATTTAGTGATTGGTCTGAGGGTGTCAATCATCTATAGACTGCTTGTTTATATCTTTATTGGCTCCTAAAGGACACTGATATTGTCTACCCCAATAAATGACAACTCATCATTTGGATTGAAGCAGAACCCCTCTGCATACATTACATAAAGTGAGTCTGAGTGTCAACCCGACCCAAAACACAAGGTCTGTTGCTGTCTGTCATCACAGATAAGGTGTCTACTCTTGAGGAATGTCCTCTACCCAGACCACCCTGATTCCTCCCATGTCTTTCTGTCTGTGTCTGTCCCTCTGTCTCTGGCCTGAGTAGGTCTACACCTGCACTGACACCTACTCCTGTCTGTCTGTCATACTGTGTACACACAGCAGATTACTGTTGATGAGTCACTCCAAACAGAGAGACAGGGTGCAGCTTCATTACTGATGAGAGAAGGAAGATGAAGGATGGCCAGAAATAGTCATCAGATATCCTGAGGCATTCCTTATCATCTGTTTATACATGTCTGTCTGTATTTATCATTATAACAAAAGCTTATAGCACATCTGAACAAGGCTGTCTTTGGGCGTCCATCACTGGCTGACCAAGCACACTCCCCAATACACCACCACACTGCAGTATTAAAGACAATACTTGCGGGGTTTGTGTGGAGGTCAATGCGGGGGTGCGGGAGGAATGTGTGTGTATGTGTGTGTATGTGAGTGGTGGTGGTGGTGGTGGGGGGGAGGGGGGGGGGGCATGGTAACGCCTTTTCTTTACGCTTAAATTTGAGGAATAAAGCCGAGTGTTGTGGCAGCGGTGACATTGTGACTCAACCACCGCCTGAAACTGTCGCTGGCAGACAGACACACTAGCAAGCTCCCCCCGTCCAAAATATTAGTGCGTCCGCTAACGGGAGCCATACGAAAGAATCCCATTCTACTACCTGCAACACCATACCACCCGACAAAAGCCATGAAGCCAAACGCCAACCACACCTCGAGCATGAGGTATGAATAATGATTAGAGGATTCGTTATAGCATATAGCCTAATGATAGACTCAATGGACCACATTAAAGAGAGCGCATGGAATTTAGCCTTACAGTTAGCTTTGGGGTGGTCAGTCACTAATGTGGGTTAAATAATAACCTAATAATAATAGGTTAATAATACGAATATCTTACGGATAAGAAGACATAATAGCGTTATAATAATATACTTATAATAAACCCTTCATTAATAATGCAACATAATTACAACTGCTTGCATTCTCCTGTCTAACAGCTTACAATATTTTCGGTTTGCTATGTGATCGTTTTGTACCATTCGTGGGCCTGCATGCTAACCGGAGGGCCAGGCAGCACGCCGCTGGAAGGTCCCCTATTGGGTGTAATTTTCGGCGTTATTCCACCCGCATTTAGACTAACCTAGCTAGGTTAGCAAGTAGCCAACACCAATTAAATATGATGCGTCGCCGTGCAGGATATTAGACTATCTACGACTGAATTAGAGTTGGCTATTGGTAACTAAATATCTCACCTTCACAATGTTCTCCGAGACGTGGATAAGTCTAGGGCTCGAGGAGGAATGAAATAAGTCGGTTTCTCCGTTTTTTCCTGACTTATATGAGGTGAGAGGAGCGTACCGCAAATGCGGCTTTTATCAATACACCGCTCTCTCAGTCGAAGCCGCACACACACATTCTACTGATCATAAAAGACAGACAGAATGGTGAGGGCGAAGCGCCGGCTTCAGGGCAGCACAATCACTTCCTGTCTATACACCAATAAAAAATCATTTATATTTAAGTCCCGCTTTATAAATATAGTCTTCGAATGAAAATCTACAACTGCTGTGAATCCCCGCCCATTGAATCCCGTCCAGCCCCTTCACTGGCACAGATACAAGCGACATCAAATGGGATCTTGAGAAATACCAATTGCCACAAATCCTAACCAATCAGACAAAATATTGGGCAGTCCCATCAGTCTGACGGACGTGTGGAATGCCCAATTGGAGTAAAGTAGCAGGTGCCCTTACAGTATTCTCGCGGTGGGGTAGGGAGATTTGCACGCTCTTTGTTGATGACAGCATCCCTTGTCTGTCACTCGGAGAGGGACGGAATAGTCCCTAGACATTGATCTAAGGTCGGTTTTGGGTTTAATTAAATGGTTAATGCTAGGTTTGGAGAAAGTACTAAGCTGATCTTAGACCTGTGCACAAGGACTGTCTATTGGAAAAGCCGGGCTACTAAAAGAGGAGACCGCCCCAGATTTCTACTAACAGTTACCGTCTCCGAGTCTTAAGAATCCTGTGTTGACGTCTGGCTGGCGACCGCAGCTACAGCATGCTATAGTACTGCTCAAAGTGCACCAGTCATTGCTCATCAATTATTGTGATTATATGGCACTAGGTATTCTTCTAAAAATAGATAATTTCTGTTGCATTTTTTCAAATGTGTTTTTAGGTAATAAACACGTGATAACATATTCTATGTAGTTTACAAGCCTGCACACCTTGCACAGTAAAGACACAGTAATTCACTGTATTGTAATGGCGGCAGTCTTTTACAGATATTCAGGCCTACGTTGTGACCAACTACACCTTTCCATTCAGCAACAAATAAATTAGACTTTTATTTGACAATGAGAGAATCTGAGTCTCAAGTACAAAATAAACCAGAATTGACTCATATCAATCAATGTGTTTTATTTGCTCTATAGTGCCATTCTTTTTTTTTGTGATACAACAGAGAAGGATGGGAAACGTATACAGTGGTATCTGTAGAAAATAATAATAGAGCACAGCTAGTAACAACCTGATTCCACTACCGTACATCCCAACATACTGTGACCTGCAATATCAGAGTTTTATTCTGGAATCTAATAAAGCAACCAACCAGGAAGTCATCTAGTAATCCATCTGGCTATGTTGTTGTTGTGTGGGATGTGTAAAAAAAAAGACTAACGCAGAGGTCAGAGTCCTGGTGGTCAGGGTTCAAGTTACCCCCAACAGGAAGTGGAGCAGACGGGACTGGCCATTCACCTATAAATAGAACTCGGTGGCCATGGAGACATAGAAAAATAAGGAAAGACACAGAAGTTGAATAAATGTCAATAACACCAACTATAACCGATCAATATGGTTGTAAATCATATCATGGAATCTGCTTTAAAAGGTGAAATATCCATGTTGCCTGTTCAAAAGGTCAGTGTGTGTGAAGTGCTGCTTTCTATATACAGTATGTGACGTCTTAAAATGCCATTTCAATAGCCGTTTGTTTGCTTTTACAGTGCTTTGTATGTACGTATGTGATATTTGCCTTTGAGTTAATCCATAGTGTCAATTTACTTCTGTGCAAAGATGCAAGTCAAAGTTTCAGAGTTGTCTGTCCTTGTAGTAGGTAGAACATTACAGCCCTGGTGTATCATCTAGTGGTCAAGACAATTGGTCAACACTTTACATGAAGTTATATCATGTAGATTCATGATATATTGTGCATGGTATCTGCTGGTAAGGTGCATAACCCAATGATTTTGAATTGTAATACTGCGAAAAGGAAACGGAATAGATTCTATTTGAAATAATGACTTAGTTATTATGTAATACCACACATGGCAGTTTAACTTAATGTAAAGTGTGACTAAATATTGTGGTAGTAACGGCATAGAAGTTAGAACTCTTCATCTCTCAATAACACCAGTATCCATATTTCAGAAACCATCACTTTCAGAAGAGTTACACGATTCAACAAAATAGACAGGCAATAAAAACATCTCATTTGAACATTGCAAATCTTGTGCTAAGTTATAGAATAACACCATAGACTTCTTTTTGAAGGCACCGCACAATGCATTAGTCTCCCACATAGTGTGAGACAGACACCAACCAAAGCAGAATCATAGAATTCAGGATTAGTCATCCATTCTAATTCTTTGAACAGAACCTCTCTCAGAGAACAGAATGTCACATAAATTCAATTCCTCCTCAGGTGGTTCGCCAGTGCAGTTGTGAGCCCTCACAGTTTACAGTAAGAACAGAAAGATGTAGGGAGTGGTCAGGGAGGTTTTCCTTACGTAAATGTACTGCAGTGAAGTGACAGTTGTACGTTTCAGGTCTTCAGTACATGCTTCCAGTTGTCATGGCAGTCCAACAGGTTTACGGTCCATTTCCAGTCCCAGTTTAGGGTGCTCTGCCAAGGCCTGGACACTTCCAACAATGTCACCTTAAAGGTAAACTCAGCTAAATGACGTTGCCACGAGCAGCACTGCAGTTATTGAGATGAGTGAGACGCAGGACTTCACTCTCACAGTCACACACACACACGGGTGAAAGTAGATGTCATTTCTTCCCAGTATGGGACCTCCTATGTTCACATGATCACACAATTCCATATAGAATCTCTATTCATTCATTACATATAGAATCTCTATTCATTCATTCCATATAGAATCTCTATTCATTCATTCCATATAGAATCTCTATTCATTCATTCCATATAGAATCTCTATTCATTCATTCCATATAGAATCTCTATTCATTCATTCCATATGGAATCTCTATTCATTCATTACATATAGAATCTCTATTCATTCATTCCATATAGAATCTCTATTCATTCATTCCATATGGAATCTCTATTCATTCATTCCATATAGAATCTCTATTCATTCATTACATATAGAATCTCTATTCATTCATTCCATATGGAATCTCTATTCATTCATTACATATAGAATCTCTATTCATTCATTACATATAGAATCTCTATTCATTCATTACATATAGAATCTCTATTCATTCATTCCATATAGAATCTCTATTCATTCATTCCATATAGAATCTCTATTCATTCATTACATATAGAATCTCTATTCATTCATTCCATATAGAATCTCTATTCATTCATTACATTTAGAATCTCTATTCATTCATTCCATATAGAATCTCTATTCATTCATTCCATATAGAATCTCTATTCATTCATTACATATAGAATCTCTATTCATTCATTACATATAGAATCTCTATTCATTCATTCCATATGGAATCTCTATTCATTCATTACATATAGAATCTCTATTCATTCATTACATATAGAATCTCTATTCATTCATTCCATATGGAATCTCTATTCATTCATTCCATATAGAATCTCTATTCATTCATTACATATAGAATCTCTATTCATTCATTACATATAGAATCTCTATTCATTCATTCCATATAGAATCTCTATTCATTCATTCCATATGGAATCTCTATTCATTCATTAGGATCTCTGTGGGCCTCGTACTAAAGATTTGTTATTTAACTTTTACAATGTATTACCTTCTACTGTGGCACAAACCACATGTCATGATGTTTTCATCTGATTGTCAAACAATCACCTCAAAGGGCTCCTTTACATGTTCATCCAGTCTCAACATGTCTCCAGAGGGCTCCTTTACATGTTCATCCAGTCTCAACATGTCTCCAGAGGGCTCCTTTACATGTTCATCCAGTCTCAACATGTCTCCAGAGGGCTCCTTTACATGTTCATCCAGTCTCAACATGTCTCCAGAGGGCTCCTTTACATGTTCATCCAGTCTCAACATGTCTCCAGAGGGCTCCTTTACATGTTCATCCAGTCTCAAATGTCTCCAGAGGGCTCCTTTACATGTTCATCCAGTCTCAACATGTCTCCAGAGGGCTCCTTTACATGTTCATCCAGTCTCAACATGTCTCCAGCCTCCAAACAGTGGTGGATGGAAAGAGACTTCTGTTACACAAAACACCAACAAGTGTAATGACATTTTGGTGATTGTCATTAGGCCAGAATGTATGCGTCCACTGCTGTCCGCGCCCGTCTCAGTGTCAGCCATCCATCTCAGCCTCGGCAACATTTTGTTTTCATTATTGTGATAGGCTCATGTTTTACCGGTATGGAATACCCTCACTATGTATTTAAACAGCGGAGAAGTTGAGCCTCACACTTCAACGCTCTTAGTTGTTGTGGATATTGACCCACTATGCTGTTTACTTTCTGCATCTACGTCATATCGCTGAGTCTACCTTTAACATCCCCCATTTCCCCCTTAAAATTCTACCAAATATACAGTATTCAGCAAATGATCAAAATAAAGAAAATACTGAGGAAAATCATACAAAGTTAAATGTTTGAGGAACACAGAATCTCAGGTGATAGAATCTCATATTCAAGACAGAGGTAAACATTAACATAAGATTGTTCCTTCAGCTGGGTACTGTAGAATTTAAAAAATAACATAAGGTAACATTTTAATAAAAGTTCTGCTTACAAAGTACTTATAAACCTTTGTTTGTTAACCATAGTTAACCATATTAAACAATCAATCATAAGTTTAGAAGTAGACCTTCAAATCACATGTTACCAGACGATGCACTCATATGGTTTTGTGGTGCTGACACTGCACCCAGTTGAACAAGCAACATGTTTGATTAAATAAAGCAAATATATAATAGTCTTGCATTATAAATACAGAATAACAACATACAGTACAAGTCAAAGAAACAGCTTAAAACCGCTGCTTATTTTCAGCTGTTTCTCTGTATCCATTTTTCTACATATCAGTCTAACACAACAGACCTGCTCAAACATTGACAGAACACAAATGACCAGAATCAAAAACATATCAATAATGCCTTGTCTTTCAACAAACATCCCTCAATGTCAATACACCGTTTACCTCATTCTGTCACACAGTATTCAACATCCACAGGTTTGGGGTAGAAGTTAGCCGTAGGCACAGATCTAGGATCAGCTTAGCCTCTCCAAAACCTAACTTTCACCATTAGGGGGCAGAAACACTAAACTGGTCATAGCTCAGTGTCTAGGGGGCAGCTTCACCTTACTCCCATGTGTCCAGTGTGAGTTGTAACTGAACAGGAGCTGCAGGTACAGACTGAAGCCAATAGGGGTCAGTGTTGTATGTGTGGTCAGCTAGGTGCTGGAGCCAGTGGTGAATGTAGCGGTTGGTTGACGGGACGGGTCTGAGACAGACAGGTTCATAATGATTCTGAAAGATCGCTATGTCCAAATCAGCTAACACAGTCAGAGTAGCAGCAGCCCATCTACCCCTTTCAATGACACTTCTCTCTCTCTTTCTCTCTTTCTATCCCTCTCTCTCCTTTTCTGTCCTATCTGTCTGTCCTTTTCTCTCTGTTTGACAGTATACAGCATCTCTCTCTCTCCGTTTGTCTCTCGGCGTCTTTGTCGTGTCTTCTGTTTCTCTTTCTACACCTCTCTCAACGTCAGTCTCTCAATGTTGTCCTTTTCCCTAAACCATGTACTTACCTTTCTCTACTTTGGTCTCTTTTCCTATGAAGCCTGTCTCTCTTTCTGCCTCTCTCTCCCTCTGTCTGTCCCTGACTTCCTGTGGATCCCAGGTCACTTCCTGTCCCCTCTGCCTGTCGCCTCCCTAGTTAGTGTGGGTGGGTTGTGAGAGGGAGGATCGGTGGGTCAGGGGGGAGGGGCAGCCGCCAGGGTTGCCCTCAGGGTCATTGTCAGGGGAGACGAGCTGCAGGGCTACTTCGTTCTCGTAGCAGAAGGAGGAGCGTGAGCCCTGGATGTACTTCTGCTCGGCCAACTCTTTAGCGCTGCAAGAGGGTGTGCTGGGAATCTCATAGGTCCGGTGGAAGAATGAGTAGTCCACCTGGATAAGAAAAAGAGAGGGGTCACTCTGGATAAGAAAAAGAGAGGGGTCACTCTGGATAAGAAAAAGAGTGGGGTCACTCTGGATAAGAAAAAGAGAGGGGTCACTGGATAAGTAAAAGAGAGGGGTCGCTCTGGATAAGAAAAAGAGAGGGGTCGCTCTGGATAAGAAAAAGAGAGGGGTCGCGCTGGATAAGAAAAAGAGAGGGGTCACTCTGGATAAGAAAAAGAGAGGGGTCGCTCTGGATAAGAAAAAGAGAGGGGTCACTCTGGATAAGAAAAAGAGAGGGGTCGCTCTGGATAAGAAAAAGAGAGGGGTCGCTCTGGATAAGAAAAAGAGAGGGGTCGCTCTGGATAAGAAAAAGAGAGGGGTCACTCTGGATAAGAAAAAGAGAGGGGTCACTCTGGATAAGAAAAAGAGAGGGGTCACTCTGGATAAGAAAAAGAGAGGGGTCGCTCTGGATAAGAAAAAGAGAGGGGTCGCTCTGGATAAGAAAAAGAGAGGGGTCACTCTGGATAAGAAAAAGAGAGGGGTCACTCTGGATAAGAAAAAGAGAGGGGTCACTCTGGATAAGAGTGTCTGCTAAATGGCTAAAATGTAGAGAAAAGGGAAAACGTAACAACGAAGCCAGCGGAGCATAAACTCTTTCCTCTTCTGTTTCTATAGGACCTCTCCCCCTCTTACCTGGTAACAGTTCTTCCTCTCGAAGAGCACAGGTTCGAAGCGGTGACCCCAGAGGATCTCGGAGGCGAGGTAGGAGCTGCGACACTGTGTGGTCATGGCTGTGGCCTCCACCATACCCTCCAGAATGACCACCACCTCCAACTCCGTGTCGCCCTCCAGAGTCCGACGGTCCATCTCGAAAAACGGTGACTCATCGTTGATCTCGTGGACGATGGTTACCGGGGAAACCAGGAAGATGCGGTCGGTTCCCGTGTCAAATCCCACGTTGACGTCCTCGTTGTCCAGCGGGAGGAACTCTCCCTCTGGGGTCACCCTCGGCTGGGGGAGGGGGAAAGAACAGGGGTAGAGAAAGGGAAGGAAAGAGGGTATGAGGTTAGTGATTAAGTGTTTAGTTTTTACATTGTATACAGGAACATATTGTATTGTTCAGTCCAAAGTCTTAAGTGTTATGTTCCACAGAAAGCTCTCGCCTGATCCCCCAAAACTTATCAAAGCTGCCCCGTCTGAACTTTGACATGATCAAGGTTTTAAGAAGATCTAAATCTAAACCTCCCTGCTCTAGAGCTTTACAACCCACAGGACAATGAAAGCAGTGGTAGGTAAGGGCCACATGAAACACAATAGATACAGACCGGCAGACAATATGTCAGAACACACACCACCTCGCAAACTTTCACCAAAATTGCTTTATTATCTATATACATTATAATTATTATCTATATACAGTACACACACACACACACACACACACACACACACACACACACACACACACACACACACACACACACACACACACACACACACACACACACACACACACACACACACACACACACACACACACAGGTTTTCAGTTAAAGAATCCTGGGGAAGTTAATCCCTTGGTAAATCTTCTAAACCCCTGAGGGAGAATAAAACAAGCTCTCATTAAACACAGACATCAGAGTACAGTCCAGATGGGCTCACTGATATCACTCTCCCTCTCTACTTCTCCCCATCACTTTCCATCTCTCCCTCTCTACTTCTCTCTCTCTCTCTCTCTCTCTCTCTCTCTCTCTCTCTCTCTCTTACAGCCCCTTCAGTATCTTTACAGTTACTGATGTGTCCTGCCTCTTCTACTGTTTACAGCCCCTTCAGTCTCTTTGCTCCCTTCTTTCATCCCTCAACCAATCTTCTTCTTCTCTCCTTTCTTACCTTCATTACCTGTGCACGTACGTGTGCTTCTACCAGGTGGCTCTTGCGTAGGTTCCCCACCCTCCACATCATGCAGAGTTTCCCGTCTCTCAGCGCCACCACTGCCGTGTCAGAGAACAACAGCGTCTCGTTACGCTTCTTGGGCTTAGCGATCTTCGCCATGACCGCTCCGATGATGAAGGCGTCGATGATGCAGCCCACAATGCACTGCAAGACGACCGCCATCACCGCCAGGGGGCAGGCCTCGGTCACGCTGCGGAAGCCGTAACCAATGGATGTCTGCGTCTCCAGGGAGAACAGGAAGGCCGCCATAAAGCTGTTCACCTGAACAAAACACGTTTCCTCCACTTCCACCACCGCCCCTGCTCCGGACTCATCTCCTCCCCCGGAAGAGGCACCCGAGCTGGGGTTGAGGCGGATGGCGAAGTCCCCGTGCGCGGCGGCAATGAGCCAGAAGGCAAAGCCAAAGAGCAGCCAGGAGAGGAGGAAGGAGAGGCAGAAGATGACTAGCATCCAACGCCAGCGGATGTCCACGCAGGTGGTGAAGAGGTCGCTGAGGTAACGCTGGCCTCTCTCGCTCATGTTGACGAAGGTGACGTTGCAGCGCCCGTCCTTGCCCACAAAGCGGTGGCGGGGCCGGCGTCTAGAGCGCCGGGGGGGCCGGCGGCTTGAGGAGGAAGGGGACGACAGTGTTGAATCTCGGTCCGAGGACGAACAGCCTTCTCCCCTTCTCCCCAGACTTCCGCCCCTCCCGCCCCTCAGTTCTGAGCGCCCTCCTCCTTTCATCGATCCTTCCCCTCCTCCTGCCTCCAGGGCTCCGCTGGGCCTCCGTGCATTGCTGCCGTTGCCCTGCAGGGGGAGTGCTTTGCCATTTCGGTTGTGTGTGGGAGAGAGACTGGTGGGGCTCCCTGAGCCTCCTGTGCTCCCCCCCACCCTGGCCGTGTCAGCAACACTCAGAGCCAGCTTAATGACTTCCTCCTCGTCTACCAGCCCGTCAACCACCGCACTGAAACGTCGCTTAACACGCGCCGCTCCCATGGTGCTAAATACAATGTCTTACGCTGATGAAGCTGTAGTCTCAACTCCTATGTGCTTTGTGAGTTAATGACCACCTAGGTATTGATAAGAACCTGGTGTTCTGTACCCCTTTCCAGTTCCACTGTTTCTATGGTGAAAAGTAATCCATCTGATGTGGTAAAGGTAAATCCATGAGGAAAAACTGTATCCAGCAGTAGATGACTTCCCTCACTTCCCGGATCATTGTTCCACTAACTTTTTATTAACAGTCAGGGTTACTCACAGCTCTACAGTGTCCTGATTCACAGTCTTCCTTCCATTCTCTTGAAGGAAACTCAGTGGTCAAGTTGTTGCTGTATATACTCCTCTGGTCAGAAACGTATTCCACAGCAGCAGATAGACAGTCTCGCAGTAATACTGTACAGTCCCTGTAGTACTTACACTCCTTTGGGCTGAAGAGGGAGGTTACACACGTGTCCAGGGTATCAACAGGAGGGACCCATAGTCTGTTGCCATCTTACAAGGAAGCAGGAGTTTTGCTGACAGTTTGAAACAGCACGAGGGAAACACATTGAGCAGGCTACAGGAACTGAGAAGCTTGAAAGGATGAGAGCTGGGGATACAATGGGGTAGTAGTAAGGAGGATATATACTCCCCACATTCACTAAAGTGCAATATGACAATACAGAGTCCAGGGGTAGATCCACAGTACAGTACAATGTTTCTAACACGTATCTAACATGCAACCAGCAGAGAAAAGAATAACATGCTGTTTCTTACGTTCCAAGATCTTCACTTCCCAGTGGTTTGGTCATGGAAAATACACAACGCAGATTGAAACAGAGGAGGAACTCCTTAGACTATTGATTCAGATAATGGTACACAATTCCAATCCATTCACTTCCTATCAGTCAGAATATGTTCCTCCACACTTTTATATCTATGTTTCCTTAGCTACAGGGCCTTGGAACACATTTATGAGCTACAGTAGCCATGCACTGTGTAAATAATACTCACTCAGTGTCTCTCACAAGTGGGAGACTGTGACCAGCAGTTTCCCCTCAAATCCGAGTTTCTTTTCCAAGCCACAAAAGTCCTCAAATGTCAGTGGTGAGTTCTTGGCACAACAAAAGCAGACTTTTAGAGACATTTGAAATATGTTTGTGGCTCTCTCAGGTGACTGCTGGATATCCTATTCCTGAGAAGCTCTGTGTTTCTCCTAAAGGCATTGTCAATTCAGTACAGAACACACTGCACAGACAGACTACTGACCAGATCAGCTACATCGTATTAACTCAGTGTTGTAAAAATGTATGCAACAATAAGGAGACTTACTCTCCACTACAACTGCATGGGAGAATTCTCTATAACAGAGGGAGTGAGGGAAAGAGAGGGAGAAAGACAATAAATAAAAGGAGAGAGAATGAAATTACTTGACTAGAACACCAAGGCATGTACAATTGTGTGTACTTTTTTTGTACCTATTGTTGTGTACCATCCTATACATATGACACCAGTATTCATTCTATACAACACCTATTATAGAGTCAAAGTGAATGTGTAGGAGGAGCAGAATCCTATTGGCCGGTTGTGGGGAAAGGGGGGAGGGGTAACAGGCACACAGGGCATACACCCATGGATGACCTCTACGAAAACCCAGAGCTCAAAGGTTATTTCAGAGGTCAAATTCTGTCCAATCCTGGGACGGGAGGTGCCGTGTCCTTGTTTTTTCCAAACAGGTTGTCTTTAGTTCTCTCCTCTTGGTTCAAGTGTCACACTCAACACCCCTGCTTGACAGAGAACACACATGTTTATCCATTTCAGAAAAGCTTCCAGTCTAATTGCCTTGGAAAAATGTTGCAATAATGTACAGAGGATGTGCAAGGAAAACTGGGTAAAAACAACAACCCACTGAGGCAAACAAAGGTAATATTTTGGGGAGAGAGATTTTTTTGTTTGTTGCATGCCAAATCCCTTAGGGATAAAAACAAAGAAAACTCAAAAGGTTTGATTCAGGGCAAATCCAAATGACATAAAAAAGGTTTGGTTAGACTTTACCTTCCGTACACATTTCCAGTGGACTGTGGTTTTCGAACGCTGGCAAGTTTTTGACCCCCAGTGAACAAGCTAAACATGTTACTAGGTTCCTGAGGAACAGTTCAACCCTTTACCAGCTCCATGAGGGCAGTTTACAGTGTAACACCTTTACCAGATCACTGAGGACAGTTTACAGTGTAACACCCTGACTAAGAGCAACAAAGGCACAACACAGGAGAATACCAAGGCAACAGTCGTTACCTGGTGTCCTAGGTTTACACAGAGACAGATGTTACCTGCTGTCCTAGGTTTACACAGAGACAGGTGTTACCTACTGTCCTAGGTTTACACAGAGACAGATGTTACCTGGTGTCCTAGGTTTACACAGAGACAGATGTTACCTGCTGTACTAGGTCTACACAGAGACAGATGTTACCTGCAGTCCTAGGTTTACACAGAGACAGATGTTACCTGGGTTCCTAGGTTTACACAGAGACAGATGTTACCTGGGTTCCTAGGTTTACACAGAGACAGATGTTACCTGGGTTCCTAGGTTTACACAGAGACAGATGTTACCTACTGTCCTAGGTTTACACAAAGACAGATGTTACCTACTGTCCTAGGTTTACACAGAGACAGATGTTACCTGGGTTCCTAGGTTTACACAGAGACAGATGTTACCTAGGTTCCTAGGTTTACACAGAGACAGATGTTACCTGGGTTCCTAGGTTTACACAGAGACAGGTGTTACCTACTGTCCTAGGTTTACACAGAGACAGATGTTACCTACTGTCCTAGGTTTACACAGAGACAGATGTTACCTACTGTCCTAGGTTTACACAGAAACAGGTGTTACCTACTGTCCTAGGTTTACACAGAGACAGGTGTTACCTGGTGTCCTAGGTTTACACAGAGACAGATGTTACCTACTGTCCTAGGTTTACACAGAGACAGGTGTTACCTGGTGTCCTAGGTTTACACAGAGACAGGTGTTACCTGGTGTCCTAGGTTTACACAGAGACAGATGTTACCTACTGTCCTAGGTTTACACAGAGACAGGTGTTACCTGGTGTCCTAGGTTTACACAGAGACAGATGTTACCTGCTGTCCTAGGTTTACACAGAGACAGGTGTTACCTGTTGTCCTAGGTTTACACAGAGACAGATGTTACCTACTGTCCTAGGTTTACACAGAGACAGGTGTTACCTGTTGTCCAAGGTTTACACAGAGACAGGTGTTACCTGGTGTCCTAGGTTTACACAGAGACAGGTGTTACCTGGTGTCCTAGGTTTACACAGAGACAGGTGTTACCTGGTGTCCTAGGTTTACACAGAGACAGATGTTACCTACTGTCCTAGGTTTACACAGAGACAGGTGTTACCTGGTGTCCTAGGTTTACACAGAGACAGGTGTTACCTGCTGTCCTAGGTTTACACAGAGACAGGTGTTGTCATGTCACACAAACAGTAAGACAGGGGAGAAGAGAAGCCTCTACAACAAGTGGAAGTGGGGAAAGAGATCCCTCCTAAAGTGAGAGGTGACGTAGGGGTTCATTTTGACTGGTCTGCTGCCCTCCCTCTCTCAGGCATAGTAACAGGAATTTAGGGGCTGCACTTCTGAGAAAGTAGAGAACACACAATCTCTCTTTCCTTCTTTCTCTGACGTTGTCTTCTTTTGCTCAGTCAGTCGTCACATTTCTTATCCCGACTGGTTTCTTATCCCATCTGGTTTCTTATCCCGTCTGGTTTCTTATCCCGTTTTGTTCCTCCCATGAGGCCTCTCCTGTGTCCTTGTCAACCTGGTAATAACATGACAATACAGACCAACCAACAATCAGCATAAACAGAGATACAACCATGACTTCAGATCTCCTTTGTGAAAACAGATGCTCTGATGATGTAAGCAGGTAGGTCTTGTCTTGTGGACATTCTGAGAATGTAAGATGGTAAAGAGCAAAAGGGCAGGATGGACTCACCGTCTTTAACCCTCCATGGTTTTCATCTTCATTTGTAATGAAAACCCATAATAAAATCATGTAATCAGTAACCTGTTCGTTGAGACTTGGTCTGTCTGGGTGCTCTGGCGTAGCTCTTCTAACAGAACAAATATTCCTGTGTCCAGTTTACTGGGAGTGTTGATGTTGCGTCACTTCTTGGAAAGAATGGGAAGAAATGTCTCCGAAATTACAAATGAAAATGTCTCCATAAAGTCATGGAACCTGAAATAAAAAGAAACAGAGGGGTGGAATAAGAGAACCACTTCCATTGGGATAGTTTACTGTATATCTTTACGGTCATATTTTATGACCCATACAGGTGAATAAGCTGTGAATTTGGGCCCCAATACTGTACATCTTGACGGTTATTGCAAACACACACACATGTTTATTTTACTATCCTTCTGGGGACCAAACAACTGATTCCCATTTCAAATCCTACTTTCCATAGCCCTTAACCCTAACGCTAACCTTAACCGCAAAATCCTAACCTTAAAACTAACCCAAACTCTAACCCTGAACCCTAACTTTAACACTAATTCTAACCCTTAAGCCTAAAAAAAGCCTAAGGGGACTGGCGGAATGTCTCCAATTTGACTTGTATTACTATCTTTGTGAGGACTTGTGGTCCCCACAAGGATAGCAAAACCAAACCACACACACACACACACGTGTATGTGTGACACAGCGAGGGAATTACATATCCCATATACTAGCCTGGGGCCTGGGACCTGGGGCATGGGACCTGGGGCCTGGGGCATGGGGCCTGGGGCATGGGACCTGGGGCCTGGGGCATGGGGCCTGGGGTCTGGGGTCTGGGGCCATTCCATTGTCATGCTATAGTCCACTGCCATGCTGCTATGGATCACAACACTGCAGTGTACATGGTGCTGTATCACATGGAAACAACTACAGAGAAATACTGATGTGTTACCGAGGCAACATTTGATGAATCATGCTGCTAAAGAAGGACAAGGAGAAAGAGAGAGGAGACTCCAGTCACCCAAGTCATAGACTGTTCTCTCTGCTACCGCACGGCAGGGGGTACCGGAGCGCCAAGTCTGGGACCAAAAAGCTTCTTAACAGCTTCGACCCCCAAGCCATAAGACTGCTGAACAATTCATCAAATGGCCACCAGACTATTTACATTGACACCCATTTGTTTTCACTGTACTCACTGTTTATTATCTATGGATAGGCACTTCACCCCAACCTAGATGTACAAATGACCTCTAACCTGTACCCCCGCACATTGACCCCTGTATATAGCCTCGTTATTGTTATTTTAGAATGAGACAGAGAAGAGGGGGTGAACCGTAATATATAGAATGCGACAGAGAGAAGAGGGGGTGAACCGTAGTATATAGAATGAGACAGAGTAGAGGGGGTGAACCGTAGTATATAGAATGAGACAGAGAGTAGAGGGGGTGAACCGTAGTATAAAGAATCAGACAGAGAAGAGGGGGTGAACCAAAGTATATAGAATGAGACAGAGAGAAGAGGGGGTGAACCGTAGTATATAGAATGAGACAGAGTAGAGGGGGTGAACCGTAGTATATAGAATGAGACAGAGAGTTGAGGGGGTGAACCGTAGTATAAAGAATCAGACAGAGAAGAGGGGGTGAACCAAAGTATATAGAATGAGACAGAGAGAAGAGGGGGTGAACCGTAGTATATAGAATGAGACAGAGTAGAGGGGGTGAACCGTAGTATATAGAATGAGAGAGTAGAGGGGGTGAACCGTAGTATATAGAATGAGACAGAGTAGAGGGGGTGAACCGTAGTATATAGAATGAGACAGAGTAGAGGGGGTGAACCGTAGTATATAGAATGAGACAGAGTAGAGGGGGTGAACCGTAGTATATAGAATGAGACAGAGAGTAGAGGGGGTGAACCGTAGTATATAGAATGAGACAGAGAGTAGAGGGGGTGAACCGTAGTATATAGAATGAGACAGAGTAGAGGGGGTGAACCGTAGTATATAGAATGAGACAGAGAGTAGAGGGGGTGAACCGTAGTATATAGAATGAGACAGAGTAGAGGGGGTGAACCGTAGTATATAGAATGAAACAGAGAGTAGAGGGGGTGAACCGTAGTATATAGAATGAGACAGAGTAGAGGGGGTGAACTGTAGTATATAGAATGAGACAGAGTAGAGGGGGTGAACCGGAGTATATAGAATGAGACAGAGAGTAGAGGGGGTGAACCGTAGTATATAGAATGAGACAGAGAGAGGAGGGGGTGAACCGTAGTATATAGAATGAGACAGAGTAGAGGGGGTGAACCGTAGTATATAGAATGAGACAGAGAAGAGGGGGTGAACCGTAGTATATAGAATGAGACAGAGAGAGGAGGGGGTGAACCGTAGTATATAGAATGAGACAGAGAGAAGAGGGGGTGAAGCGTAGTATATAGAATGAGACAGAGAAGAGGGGGTGAACCGTAGTATATAGAATGAGACAGAGAGTAGAGGGGGTGAACCATAGTATATAGAATGAGACAGAGAGAGGAGGGGGTGAACCGTAGAATATTGAACGAGACAGAGAGAAGAGGGGGTGAACCGTAGTATATAGAATGAGACAGAGAGAAGAGGGGGTGAACCGTAGTATATAGAATAAGACAGAGAGGAGGGGGTGAACCGTAGAATATAGAATGAGACAGAGAGTAGAGGGGGTGAACCGTAGTATATAGAATGAGACAGAGTAGAGGGGGTGAACCGTAGTATATAGAATGAGACAGAGAAGAGGGGGTGAACCGTAGTATATAGAATGAGACAGAGAGAAGAGGGGGTGAACCGTAGTATATAGAATGAGACAGAGAGTAGAGGGGGTGAACCGTAGTATATAGAATGAGACAGAGTAGAGGGGGTGAACCGTAGTATATAGAATGAGACAGAGAAGAGGGGGTGAACCGTAGTATATAGAATGAGACAGAGAGAAGAGGGTGTGAACCGTAGTATATAGAATAAGACAGAGAGGAGGGGGTGAACCGTAGTATATAGAATGAGACAGAGTAGAGAGGGTGAACCGTAGTATATAGAATGAGACAGAGAGTAGAGGGGGTGAACCGTAGTATATAGAATGATACAGAGTAGAGGGGGTGAACTGTAGTATATAGAATGAGACAGAGAAGAGGGGGTGAACCGTAGTATATAGAATGAGACAGAGAGAGGAGGGGGTGAACCGTAGTATATAGAATGAGACAGAGAGAGGAGGGGGTGAACCGTAGTATATAGAATGAGACAGAGTAGAGGGGGTGACCCGTAGTATATAGAATGAGACAGAGAGAGGAGGGGGTGAACTGTAGTATATACAGTCACCGAGGTAACTGAAAAAGAGATGAAAAGGAAGAGGATTGGGTTGAGGGGGAATGTAGCCGTGATAGAGAGATCTGATAGTGAATTATAAATGAGATTGGGATGAAGACTAAGACTGGGAACGGTATTGAGATCTGTGATGTGGTGATGGTGACGGAATGCTGTGGATTACAGCTGGGCTCGTGACTGCAGTAATCCCACCATGACTCTGATAATCCACTCAAGTCTTTATATAAGAACCACTCAACCACGGCCAGAGGGAGTGTACACATACAGGTAGGATACAGTAAGTAACTGAACACACAGGTAGGAACCACTACACATTGTTAACTTTAACTGTACACATACCGATGATTGGCTGCAGTATACACACACACAAAGGTAGGATACAGTACAGGTAGGTAAAGGTACAGACTTCACACAGTGTGTGTGACTGTGTGTGTGTGTGTGTGTGTGTGTGTGTGTGAGAGAGAGAGAGAGAGATTTTTTTTGTTGAGTTTTTATAAAACCTTTATTTAGCATAAATAATGACACACTGCCTTTTCAGAAATGAAACAACAAATGTAATTCCTAAACAAAAATAAATACATAACATATACATTCAACTTATTTCATCAGCAAAAAATAATTTCCCCTCCTCTACAAAACAAAGCGCTCTTTCGTAGGCCCACTTCTCCTCAAATAATAGGAGATCTTTTACAGCTGAAAAGAACTCAAAATCTACTTTTATTCTTGCTTTCACTAATCCTTTAAAAACACATCTTACATCCTGCCCATATCCCGTTTCTATCTTATGTTTCCTACTCAGAAAAATTGACATCTTAGCTTGTCCCAAAATAAAATTTAACATTTGACATTTTCTTTTCTGTTGTTTACTATATTGAAACCCCAAAATAAAAACAGTGTTATTGAAAAACTCCCCTACAGCTTTAAACAAAGATTCCATCATTTCCAATAGAGGATTTATCCTCTCACACTCCATAAAACAGTGAAAAATGGTTTCTCTTATATTACAAAAAGGACATCCATCTCTAACATCTGAGTTAATAACAGATACAAAAGCATTAACTGCAATGATGCCATGTAAAACCCTCCATTGCATATCACCAGTACCCTTTTGTAACGGTGGTTTGTACAGTGCCCTCCATGCTGGCTTTACCTTGTCATCAATGCCCAATTTTACCCTCCATGGAGTGTCTTTTCTATTTTTCAATTTATCTTTATTCAACACCTTGACACACCCCCTATACAAGTCCTTCCCATTCACCTCATCCAAACCCACCTCCTTCAACCCTCTCAAATCCAGCAATAATTGAGTGTAGTCTGTAATTGAGTGTAGATTGAGTGTAGTCTGGCCCAGGAGTGGGAAGGTGAACGGAAAGGCTCTGGAGCAACGAACCGCCCTTGCTGTCTCTGCCTGGCCGGTTCCCTCTTTCCACTGGGATTCTCTGCCTCTAACCCTATTACAGGGGCTGAGTCACTGGCTTGCTGGGGCTCTCTCATGCCGTCCCTGGAGGGGGTGCGTCACCTGAGTGGGTTGATTCACTGTTGTGGTCATCCTGTCTGGGTTGGCGCCCCCCCCTTGGGTTGTGCCGTGGCGGAGATCTTTGTGGGCTATACTCAGCCTTGTCTCAGGATGGTAGGTTGGTGGTTGAAGATATCCCTCTAGTGGTGTGGGGGCTGTGCTTTGGCAAAGTGGGTGGGGTTATATCTTTCCTGTTTGGCCCTGTCCGGGGGTGTCCTCGGATGGGGCCACAGTGTCTCTTGACCCCTCCTGTCTCAGCCTCCAGTATTTATGCTGCAGTAGTTTATGTGTCGGGGGGCTGGGGTCAGTTTGTTATATCTGGAGTACTTCTCCTGTCCTATTCGGTGTCCTGTGTGAATCTAAGTGTGCGTTCTCTAATTCTCTCCTTCTCTCTTTCTTTCTCTCTCTCGGAGGACCTGAGCCCTAGGACCATGCCCCAGGACTACCTGACATGATGACTCCTTGCTGTCCCCAGTCCATCTGGCCATGCTGCTGTTCCAGTTTCAACTGACCTGAGCCCTAGGACCATGCCCCAGGTCTACCTGACATGATGACTCCTTGCTGTCCCCAGTCCACCTGGCCATGCTGCTGCTCCAGTTTCAACTTCCACCTGACTGTGCTGCTGCTCCAGTTTCAACTGTTCTGCCTTATTATTATTCGACCATGCTGGTCATTTATGAACATTTGAACATCTTGGCCATGTTCTGTTATAATCTCCACCCGGCACAGCCAGAAGAGGACTGGCCACCCCACATAGCCTGGTTCCTCTCTAGGTTTCTTCCTAGGTTTTGGCCTTTCTAGGGAGTTTTTCCTAGCCACCGTGCTTCTACACCTGCATTGCTTGCTGTTTGGGGTTTTAGGCTGGGTTTCTGTACAGCACTTTGAGATATCAGCTGATGTACGAAGGGCTATATAAATTGATTTGATTTGATTTGATTTGAATAACGGCTTTCTTTCTAACTCTGGGATATTTGGTGTAATCCCTAGTCTTGGAAATGAGACATCTTCATCTTGTACCTTCTTCTTGTGGCTACTAAGCATACCCCATTCTTCCGCTGACAGAGCCTTCCTGCAGCTCCCCAGCATTTGTCCGACAATCCTTTCCGACCTCATCCCCAAATGTTCTGCCACCCGTCTTCCATCCATTAAGGCGGGCCCAGCCATGACCATTAACTGTTTTAAGGTGATGATTTTCCCCTTCACCAGAATCTTGGAGAAATGTGGAACAGCTGCAGTTGTACAATCCAGTCTTGCCCCATACACCAGAGGTTCCTCCAACAGCCAATGCGTTGACTCCGCTGAAGTTCGTCTGGACACCTTCATTATGCTCCACACTCTGAGAAGGCTTCTGTAAAACGGAGGTACTCACTCCCTAGAAATCTGGCTACTATCAACCAGAAATAAAGCCTTCTTTAAACCTAATCCTCCAACCCGCTGTAATACAAGACCTGCCACCCCTCTCCACACCACATTTTCCGGTCCATAAAGCAACCTTTGAATAAACTGAAACCGGAAAGCAGCAGCCCTACTAGCAAGATGTACAAGACCTTGATCCCCCTCCACTTTTGACAAATACAAAACACTTTGTGGAACCCAGTGATATTTATCCCAAAATAAATCCACAATAATTGCCTGTATCTTAGCCAGAAGGCCAGATGGTGGTTCTAAAACTGACAACCGATGCCACAGTGCAGAGGCAATCACATTGTTAACTATAATAGTGTGCCCCCTATATGACATACGAGATAGTAACCAACGCCATCTCCTCATCCTCCGTTCCACCATTTCAACCACCCCACTCCAATTTTTTTCCATAGTCCCCTCATCTCCTAGGTACACTCCAAAATACTTAAAACCTCCCTTACACCATTCTCGCCCCCCTGGCAAAGCCATGATCCCTCCAGACCATTCTCCAATCTGTAAAGCACAACTCTTTTCCCAATTTACCTTTGCAGAGGATATTCCCCTAAAACGATCAACCATTAGACTCAAGCTATCCACCTCCGCTTGATTTTTCACTAGCACAACTACATCATCAGCATAGGCTGAGAGACGAATAGGAGGAATATCCTCTGAAAAGTACACCCCTGCAATGCGACTTCTAATGCTATTTAGTAGTGGCTCTATAGCAATGGCATATAACATTCCTGACAAAGAACATCCCTGCCTAATACCTCTACACACTTTAAAAGGAGCACTCAAACCACCGTTAACTTTCAATACACTTTCAATGTCACCATATATCACCTTTATCATGGCAATAAAACCAGAGCTGAACCCAAACGCCTCAAACGTGTGCCATAAATATTGATGTTCAACTCGGTCAAATGCATTTTCCTGATCAATTGAAATTAGACCAGCATCCAACCCAATAGCCCTAGAGACGTCCAAAAAATCACGAATCAGAGAAATGTTATCCCCTATCTGCCTGCCAAGAACACAGTAGGACTGATCCGTATGTATGATTTGCCCCATCACCTCCCTCAGCCTGTTGGACAAAGCCTTTGACAATATCTTATAATCAGTGCATAATAAAGCCACCGGCCTCCAGTTCTTCACCTCCCTCGGGTCACCCTTTTTGGGCAGTAGGGTGAGGACAGCCCTTCTGCAGCTCATTGGTAGTAACCCTCCGGTTAAACTATCATTAACTACTTCTAACCAATCCTCTCCCAACATAGCCCAAAAAGACTTAAAAAAGTCAACGGGAAGCCCATCAATGCCTGGTGCCCTTCCATTTTCCATGCCTTTTAATGCAGTGTATAAAATCCTGCAAAGACAATGGTTGCTCAAGCTCAACCTGAGCTTCTGCAGCCACCTTTGGGAGCCCATCAAATAACTGCTGTGTCACTGTTTTGTCCTCTTTGTACTCACACTTGTAGAGCTCAGCATAGAACTCTACTGCCCTCTTTCTAATTTCACTAGGGCTAGTGAGCTCTTGTTCAACAGCTGATTTGAGACAATGAATACTTTTTCTTTGTCCATTATTTTTCTCTAAACCAAAGAAAAATTTGGAAGGGGGATCCATTTCAGATATTCCCTGAAACTTACTTCTCACCAATGCCCCCTGTGCTCTGATACCCAGCAGGTCTGCCAATGCAGCTTTTCTCCTCTTGAGGGCCTGAGTATGGCCTCGATCTCCTGTGGTCTCAACCAACGTCATGAGTTCCACTATTTCAAACTCTAGGGCTTTCATTGATCTGATGATATCCTTGGTGACATTCCTCGTGTATTGATTACAAAATTGTTGAATCTGGATTTTCTCTATATTCCACCACTGTTGAAGGGATACAAAACTGGCCTTTTGAGACCTCCACCTCTCCCAGAAAAAACTGAAACAGTTCCTGAAGTGAGCATCACTCAATAAAGTTATATTAAAATGCCAGTATGCGCTTTTGGGTTTTACATTGTTAATGAACACCACCTCTGTTATTAAACAATGATCAGAAAATCCCACTGGGGTTATCATACTTGATTTACAGACCTGAGATTGATGCTCAAAAACATAAAACCTATCTAACCTGGCCATAGAGATGATGTTCTCTCTCACATGCGCCCAGGTGTACTGCCTTGTTCCTCCATGTTGACTCCGCCAAATATCACACAGTTCATGTGTTACAATGAGGCGTTTTAAAAAAGTCCTTGAGGCTATATGAGGTTCTTGGTGATTTCTATCTAAATCGCTAACTGTGCAGTTAAAATCCCCAGCAATAAATAAATAATCTTCTTTGTTACATTTCTCAATGGTATTTGATAATGTCTCTAAAAAACATACCCTCTCAACTGTCACCACTGGGGCATATACATTTATCAGACACATAGTGATATTTTCATACCTTGCTCTAACTTTTAATAACCTCCCCTCAACTACCTCTTCAACCTCATATGACAAAGGCAAAAACCCTTTTGAGAACAAGATAGCCACACCCCCACTTTTTGAGTTTTTATGACTACACACCACTGTCCCCCCCCACTCCCGTTGCCACATAACTTCATTTTCCAAATTACTATGCGTTTCTTGTAGAAGATTTATGTCACTTCCCTTTCCCCTAATTAACTCATACACCATGGCTCTTTTTTTACCATCTCTTGCCCCATTTACGTTTAAAGAAGAAATCTTAAAACTGCTCATGGATGAAAAAAAAATACAGAGGAAGATACAGCCACCACATCTCTTTATAGAGTTAAAACTGCAACTGAACTCTTTCATTTTCTTTAGAATTTACATCACTTATCACTCTCGTGACCACTTTCTTGAGTCTAGCAATTTCAGGGCTTTTCAAACTTCCCCTGTAATTTTTGACATCAGAAACTTTGCTGATTCAATAAACAATTCACGTTCAGGGAAAAAATCAGTTACATTGTAATCCTGCATATATTTGTTCCCTTTTGTCAACTTCAGAAATTGACGTATCTTCTCGATCCCATACCTCCCTTCCACCCCATTTATCTCACTATATTGTTGTGACGCGTCAGATGACTCACTCTCGCTATCCTACCCAGAAGAAAGCTCCACCATCTCTACAACTTGTTCATCTTCAACTGATTTATCAATCTCTGCCTTTCTCTTAGAATTAGACCCTTCACCACCCCTTAAATTCTTCCTTTTACTCCTGGGTATTTTGAAAACATCCGCTTCCTTTTCCGTTATTTCAATCTCCTCTTGACCTCCAATTTCATTTTCCAGCACCACCTCAGCGACGGCAGTCGCAATCTCACCTACTGTTTCCCCTCCCTCTTTGTTCTGATCTACCACAATTGCCCCCGTATCCACAATGCCTTCCTCTCCTACTTTTCCAACCACATCTCCTATGAGACACGACATTCAACAACGGAGATTTGCATCCAAAAAGAACCTTCTTTATTGTAGATACGATTTGACCATGGTGAGATAACTCTCGCTCCAACACTTCATCTCTAACAAATGGTGGCACGTTAGAAAGTATAACTTTCTTCGCCGGATCCATAAGCGGAAATACCGGCGTCTGTGTCTCCCGCAACACAACACCCCTCTCAACTATCTTATTCACCTTTTCAATTGAATCTAAGAATATCACTACAGCGCTATTCATCCTTGAGGCTGATTTGATGCTATCATACCCAATGATAGCACCCACAGCCAAGCTACATTCTTCCACTGAACACCCGGCCGCAGCAGGAATCTTTACTCCATGCCTCCGACTAAGTTTTTCAAACTCTACACTTGCGCGAGTGGCCATTGAAACCAGCCCCACCCGCTGGTTGTGCCCTCGCGAAAAACCAACCTCAAAGATCCCACCACCCCTATACGTGCTTAGTGATAGGTAAACAATATACCCTTAAAACAACTAAACTAATCAATATATATATATATATATATACATACCAAAACCCAATAGAGTGAAAAGAAATTCCATTCGCTCTCACAATCACTCCTGCTTGACGACTCACTCCCAGCATGCACTCCGACGAGAGAGAGAGAGAGAGAGAGCGCGAGACTGTGAATCCCAAACCACCCCCTAGCCCCTACCAACTCCCTTGGAGGGCCCCCCGTCGTCACGTGTTGCTGACGAAGCTCAGGGGGTGACTTCCAGAGAGTGGCAATGGGATCAATAAACTCCTGACTTGAATGCTACAATTCATGTTCCACTTTTAAATAATAATAAAAAGCTTCAAATGATCAAATCCCCTGTCGTTTTACAAGATATAAACCTCAGTAACAGTTAAACATTTCATTTGGGAGGTATTTCATCTTTTACATGTGTCAAGTTTCGAAATCCGACAAACAAATGTGGTCAGTGGTGTAAAGTACAAGTAATAATAGTAAAAATACTTTCAAGTACTACCTAAGTCGTTTTTTGGGGTGGGATATCTGTACTTTACTTTAATATTTATATTTTTTACAACTTTTTCTTAGACTTCACTAGATTCCTTAAGAAAATATTGTACTTTTTAGTCCATACATTTTCCCTTACAACCAAAGTATTCGTTACATTTTGAACAGGACAGGAAAGTGGTCCAATTCATGCACTTATCAACAGAACACTAAACACTGGTCATCCCTACATCCCTACTGCCTCTGATCTGGTGGACTCATTAAAAACACATGTTTTGTTTGTAAATGATGTCTAAATGTTGGAGTCTGCCCCTGGCTATCCGTACACTTAAAAAAAATAAGATTGGCTTAATATAAGGAATTTGAAATGATTCATACTTTTACCTTTGATACTTAAGTATATTTTAGCGATTACATTTACTTTTGATACTTAAGTATATTTAAAACCCTATACTTTTAGACTTTAACTCAGGTAGTATTTTACTGGGTAACATTCTCTTTTACTTGAGTCATTTTCTATTAAGGTATCTATACTTTTACAGTGCCTTGCGAAAGTATTCACCTCCCTTGGCATTTTTCCTATTTTGTTGCCTTACAACCTGGAACTAAAATATATTTTGGGGGGGTTTGTTTCATTTGATTTACACAACATGCATACCACTTTGAAGATGCAAAATATTTTTTCTTGTGAAACATACAAGAAATAAGACAAAAAAACTGAAAACTTGAGCGTGCATAACTGTTCACCCCCCAAAGTCAATACTTTGTATAGACACCTTTTGCAACTACAGCTGCAAGTCTCTTGGGATATGTCTCTATAAGCTTGGCACATCTAGCCACTGGGATTTTTGCCCATTCTTCAAGGCAAAACTGCTCCAGCTCCTTCAAGTTGGATGGGTTCCTGCTGGTGTACAGCAATTTTTAAGTCATACCACAGATTCTCAATTGGATTGAGGTCTGGGCTTTGTCTAGGCCATTCCAAGATATTTAAATGTTTCCCCTTAAACCACTCAAGTGTTGCTTAGCAGTATGCTTAGGGTCATTGTCCTGCTGGAAGGTGAACCTCTGTCCCAGTCTCAAATCAAATTCCCTCGAGCATTTCCCTGTATTTAGCGCCCTCCATCATTCCTTCAATTCTGACCAGTTTCCTAGTCCCTGCCGATGTAAAACATCCCCACAGCATGATGCTGCCACCACCATAATTCACTGTGGGAATGGTGTTCTCGGGGTGATGAGAGGTGTTGGGTTTGTGCCAGACATAGCATTTTCCTTGATGGCCAAAAAGCTACATTTTAGTCTCATCTGACCAGAGTACCTTCTTCCATATGTTTGGGGAGTCTTCCACATGCCTTTTGGCGAACACCAAACGTGTATGCTTATTTTCTTTTCTGGCCACTCTTCCTTAAAGCCCAGCTCTGTGGAGTGTATGGCTTAAAGTGGTCCTATGGACAGATACTCCAATCTCCGCTGTGGAGCTTTGCAGCTCCTTCAGGGTTATCTTTGGTCTCTTTGTTGCCTCTCTGATTAATGCCCTCCTTGCCTGGTCTGTGAGTTTTGGTGGGCTGCCCTCTCTTGACAGGTTTGTTGTGGTGCCATATTCTTTCTATTTTTAATAATGGATTTAATGGTGCTCCGTGGGATGTTCAAAGTTTCAGATATTTTTTTATAACCCAACCCTGATCTGTACTTCTCCACAACTTTGTCCCTGACCTGTTTGGAGAGCTCCTTGGTCTTAAATGGTGTCGCTTGCTTGGTGGTGCCCCTTGCTTAGTGGTGTTGCAGACTCCGGGGCCTTTCAGAACAGGTGTATATACTGAGATCATGTGACAGATCATGTGACATTTAGATTGCACGCAGGTGAACTTTGTTTAATTAATTATGTGACTTCTGAATGTAATTGGTTATTTTCACCAATTCACCACTTCACCACTTCACCAATTTGGACTATTTTGTGTATGTCCATTACATGAAATCCAAATCAAATCCATTTACATTACAGTAATGCAACAAAATAGGAAAAACGCCAAGGGGGTGAGTATTTCTGCAAGGCACTGTACTCAAGTATGACAATTGGGTACTTTTTCCACTACTGCATGTGACAAATAATTAGACACCTCCTACATTCTTTTGTGTGAAACTGCACAAACTCTAAAATAAGTGGTGTCTAATGGAATTCCACTTAGTTCTGAAACCAGCAGCATTGCTGGCTCGGTTTAAGTGGTTATCGGAGGGTCTAAATAGCACCTACACCCTCCATCATTTTCACTTCCTCAGCTTAGTTACACTGGTAGAGAGGCGTGTGAACACGCAAATGGAGGGCAGAGGGGGTGATTTGGGATTCAGCTAGAGAGAGAGAGAAAAAGTGAGAGAGAGGTGGCAGGGAAGGTGTCCCTGTGAAATTGCAATGTGCGACCCTAACCTTTGCCTGCAGCAGTATACTCTATGTAAGCTAGGCACAGAATGTGACCTGCTCTGTTGTGTTGGTTAACTTCATTATCAGTGGGTCAATTGATTATCTTCTTGGACAGACACAGAACAGCCATCAGAACATCACATTCTGTCCTCTACACAGAGGGCTTTATCACTCCAGTGGTAAACTATAAACTCCAGAGGTAAACTATAAACTCCAGTGGTAAACTATAAACTCCAGAGGTAAACTATAAACTCCAGTGGTAAACTATAAACTCCAGAGGTAAACTATAAACTCCAGTGGTAAACTATAAACTCCAGAGGTAAACTATAAACTCCAGAGGTAAACTATAAACTCCAGAGGTAAACTATAAACTCCAGTGGTAAACTATAAACTCCAGAGGTAAACTATAAACTCCAATGGTAAACTATAAACTCCAGAGGTAAACTATAAACTCCAATGGTAAACTATAAACTCCAATGGTAAACTATAAACCCCAGTGGTAAACTATAAACTCCTGTGGTAAACTATAAACTCCAGTGGTAAACTATAAACTCCAGTGGTAAACTATAAAATCCCCTGGTAAACTATAAACTCCAGAGGTAAACTATAAACTCCAGAGGTAAACTATAAACTCAGATCGAGACAAACCACCACCAATATGAACAAAAACGTTTCACATTTTTATAACAGCTTGGGGTTAAACACTCCAAGTAAAGAAGTCTAAAGATAAATAATCCACATGGTGGATTCATTGAGTTACACAATGAATGAGATACATTTTGAGATACTTTTGTATAATTTGGACAGGAAACCTCATCATAGTGAGGATATTAATAGTGAGCAATATTCCCTCTAAGCTATGCGTGGGCGTGCAGCTCCCTGGGACTGCCTCGCAGAAAAATATCAGCCCTCACAGAGAAGCATGAGATTGAACTTCCCTCAACTTTCTAGTTTTCCCTTATAACACTATCAACGTTTCCCTCTGCTGTGCGAATTGTGATCGAATCAACACAATATTAGCCACTTTCGATCCAGCGTACTGAAACAAAACTAACTACGCAAGATATCTTCTTGTAGGAAGAGTGCATTGAGCAAGATTCTATTGCATTTACAGGCATGACTCAGGTCCATACTCTACACAGACTGGTGCACCATAACCAATCAGAGCTGCAGTATCCCTATATGCAAATAGACCATTGCCATATATGGATTTGCATGTAGCAGGTTGTGTAAATTTGTTCCTATTCTTTGCTAGTGAGTTATTAGCCCAATTATAGCTAATTTCTAGTCAGCAACGGGAGAGTGGTTGCTTCCTACAAGAGCACAAAACGTGTGCATCTCTTTGAAAAGCAAGTAACAAACAAAAAATTTATTCTAGACACTGATATCTGTTCAAAATGTTGTTTGTCTATATCTAAATCTTATCAAACTTCAAAAATACATTTTCCTTAAAAGGGGGGTGTGTTCCCATAACATACCCTATTATTAGCATGTTGATTGTATTTGTAGGCCAATAGGGAAGGTAGACCATGGGGAGATGTTCATAATGAAACATATCTACTATAAGTACTTCCATTTGTTTGATAAGAATAGCACAGATTTTCTCAGTGGACCCCACATGGGGCTCTGATCTCTAGTATCTGTTCCAAGATGGCGTAGCAGTAAGTCGTCCTGTCGTGTCGTGTCCCTGTATATTTCGTTTATTTTTCGTTTTTTACATATTTTTCCTTTTTTACATAGCTATCCCTTTAAAAACATTTTGCTAAACCTAAGCTTCCAAATACTCTCCTGCTACCCGCCTCACCCAATGTAGCTATTTTTCCTAAAGTATTTATATTTACTTCGGAACCCCTCAACTGAAGCTAGCCAGCTAACCACCAGCTATGCTAGCGGTCTTCAGCTAACCGGTCATCAGCTAACCTGTAGTTCGGAAAGCTCTCGCCAGTTCGAACAACGCGACTCTAACCAGAGCATAACGGACCTATTTATTTTTCATCCCCGGATTCATCCCCGGATTCCCACCGCAAACGGAACATTTTTCAGCTGGATTTTTCAGCTGGATCTTCACAACTAGCTATCTAGCTAAACCGCAACCCCGGATGATTACCCCTGGCTAGCGTTTCCACCCACTTAGCTTGAAGCTAGCCGGGCCTGCGCTACCACCGTAGCATACTCCTGAGCTACAATACCCGGGCCCACGACCGGTCTATCGATGTCACCGCATGAAGAGGAATAAACAGACTCACCCCATCGCGACGTCCCCCAAAGGCTAACTCTCTAGCCCTCGCTATCTCCCTGCTTGCTAATTCGGCCTGCTAACTGCTAGCTTGTCCAGCTCCGGTCCGCTAACTGCTACCTTGTCTAGTTAGCACAGGCCTGCTAACCGCCTGAATCGTCGCGTCCCAAACGCTCACCGGACCCATATTTACTTTCTATCTCTTTTGACTTTTAATTTGTTTATACCTTCCGGAAACCTGCCTCACCCAATGTGATACGGAATCGCTATAATTTAAAAAAAAATTTAGAACACACTCAAGAACCTCCAGAAGCTAACCAGCTAACTAGCTACAAGCTATTTAGTCATTGTTAGTTTTTTTAAACCTGGATAACACTCGCCAGTCCAGCTTCCCTGCCCCATCCACCGCTGCCCCCTGGACACTGATCTCTTGGCTACATAGCTGATGCACGCTGGACTGTCCATTAATCACGGTACTCCATTCTGCTTGTTTGTTTTATCTGTTGGCCCCGTTGCCTAGTCTACGCCATTTTACCTGCTGTTGTTGTGCTAGCTGATTAGCTGTTGTCTCACCTACTGTTTTAGCTAGCTTTCCCAATTCAACACCTGTGATTACTGTATGCCTCGCTGTATGTCTCTCTCAAATGTCAATATGCCTTGTATACTGTTTTTCAGGTTAGTTATCATTGTTTTAGTTCACAATTGAGCCCCTAGTTCCACTCTTCATACCCCTGATAACTCCTTTGTCCCACCTCCCACACATGCGGTGACCTCACCCATTACTACCAGCATGTCCAGAGATACAACCTCTCTCATCATCACCCAGTGCCTGGGCTTACCTCCGCTGTACCCGCACCCCACCATACCCCTGTCTGCGCATTATGCCCTGAATATATTCTACCATGCCCAGAAACCTGCTCCTCTTATTCTCTGTCCCCAACGCTCTAGGCGACCAGTTTTGATAGCCTTTAGCCGCACCCTCCTTCTCTGTTCCGCGGGTGATGTGGAGGTAAACCCAGGCCCTGCATGTCCCCAGGCACCCTCATTTGTTGACTTCTGTGATCGAAAAAGCCTTGGTTTCATGCATGTCAACATCAGAAGCCTCCTCCCTAAGTTTGTCTTACTCACTGCTTTAGCACACTCTGCTAACCCTGATGTCCTTGCTGTGTCTGAATCCTGGCTCAGGAAGGCCACCAAAAATTCAGAGATTTCCATACCCAACTATAACATCTTCCGTCAAGATAGAACTGCCAAAGGGGGAGGAGTTGCAGTTTACTGCAGAGATAGCCTGCAAAGTAATGTCATACTTTCCAGGTCCATACCCAAACAGTTCGAACTACTAATTTTGAAAATTACTCTCTCCAGAAATAAGTCTCTCACGGTTGCCGCCTGCTACCGACCCCCCTCAGCTCCCAGCTGTGCCCTGGACACCATTTGTGAATTGATCGCCCCCCATCTAGCTTCAGAGTTTGTTCTGTTAGGTGACCTAAACTGGGATATGCTTAACACCCCGCCAGTCCTACAATCTAAGCTAGATGCCCTCAATCTCACACAAATCATCAAGGAACCCACCAGGTACAACCCTAACTCTGTAAACAAGGGCACCCTCATAGACGTCATCCTGACCAACTGGCCCTCCAAATACACCTCCGCTGTCTTCAACCAGGATCTCAGCGATCACTGCCTCATTGCCTGTATCCGCTACGGAGCCGCAGTCAAACGACCACCCCTCATCACTGTCAAACGCTCCCTAAAACACTTCTGTGAGCAGGCCTTTCTAATCGACCTGGCCCGGGTATCCTGGAAGGACATTGACCTCATCCCGTCAGTTGAGGATGCCTGGTCATTCTTTAAAAGTAACTTCCTCACCATTTTAGATAAGCATGCTCCGTTCAAAAAATGCAGAACTAAGAACAGATACAGCCCTTGGTTCACCCCAGACCTGACTGCCCTCGACCAGCACAAAAACATCCTGTGGCGGACTGCAATAGCATCGAATAGTCCCCGTGATATGCAACTGTTCAGGGAAGTCCGGAACCAATACACGCAGTCAGTCAGGAAAGCTAAGGCCAGCTTCTTCAGGCAGAAGTTTGCATCCTGTAGCTCCAACTCCAAAAAGTTCTGGGACACTGTGAAGTCCATGGAGAACAAGAGCACCTCCTCCCAGCTGCCCACTGCACTGAGGCTAGGTAACACGGTCACCACTGATAAATCCATGATTATCGAAAACTTCAATAAGCATTTCTCAACGGCTGGCCATGCCTTCCGCCTGGCTACTTCAACCTCGGCCAACAGCTCCGCCCCCCCCCCCCCCCCCCCGCAGCTCCTCGCCCAAGCCTCTCCAGGTTCTCCTTTACCCAAATCCAGATAGCAGATGTTCTGAAAGAGCTGCAAAACCTGGACCCGTACAAATCAGCTGGGCTTGACAATCTGGACCCTCTATTTCTGAAACTATCTGCCACCATTGTCGCAACCCCTATTACCAGCCTGTTCAACCTCTCTTTCATCTCGTCTGAGATCCCCAAGGATTGGAAAGCTGCCGCAGTCATCCCCCTCTTCAAAGGGGGAGACACCCTGGACCCAAACTGTTACAGACCTATATCCATCCTGCCCTGCCTATCTAAGGTCTTCGAAAGCCAAGTCAACAAACAGGTCACTGACCATCTCGAATCCCACCGTACCTTCTCCGCTGTGCAATCCGGTTTCCGAGCCGGTCATGGGTGCACCTCAGCCACACTCAAGGTACTAAACGATATCATAACCGCCATCGATAAAAGACAGTACTGTGCAGCCGTCTTCATCGACCTTGCCAAGGCTTTCGACTCTGTCAATCACCATATTCTTATCGGCAGACTCAGTAGCCTCGGTTTTTCGGATGACTGCCTTGCCTGGTTCACCAATTACTTTGCAGACAGAGTTCAGTGTGTCAAATCGGAGGGCATGCTGTCCGGTCCTCTGGCAGTCTCTATGGAGGTGCCACAGGGTTCAATTCTCGGGCCGACTCTTTTCTCTGTGTATATCAATGATGTTGCTCTTGCTGCGGGCGATTCCCTGATCCACCTCTACGCAGACGACACCATTCTATATACTTTCGGCCCGTCTTTGGACACTGTGCTATCTAACCTCCAAACAAGCTTCAATGCCATACAACACTCCTTCCGTGGCCTCCAACTGCTCTTAAACGAGTTGGCTTTCTATTCCGCAACAAAGCCTCCTTCACTCACGCCGCCAAGCTTACCCTAGTAAAACTGACTATCCTACCGATCCTCGACTTCGGCGATGTCATCTACAAAATGGCTTCCAACACTCTACTCAGCAAACTGGATGCAGTCTATCACAGTGCCATCCGTTTTGTCACTAAAGCACCTTATACCACCCACCACTGTGACTTGTATGCTCTAGTCGGCTGGCCCTCGCTACATATTCGTCTCCAGACCCACTGGCTCAGGTCATCTACAAGTCCATGCTAGGTAAAGCTCCGCCTTATCTCAGCTCACTGGTCACGATGGCAACACCCACCCGTAGCACGCGCTCCAGCAGGTGTATCTCACTGATCATCCCTAAAGCCAACACCTCATTTGGCCGCCTTTCGTTCCAGTACTCTGCTGCCTGTGACTGGAACGAATTGCAAAAATCGCTGAAGTTGGAGACTTTTATCTCCCTCACCAACTTCAAACATCAGCTATCTGAGCAGCTAACCGATCGCTGCAGCTGTACATAGTCTATTGGTAAATAGCCCACCCATTTTCACCTACCTCATCCCCATACTGTTTTTATTTATTTACTTTTTTGCTCTTTTGCACACCAATATCTCTACCTGTACATGACCATCTGATCATTTATCACTCCAGTGTTAATCTGCAAAATTGTAATTATTTGCCTACCTCCTCATGCCTTTTGCACACATTGTATATAGACCCCCCCTTTGTTTTCTACTGTGTTATTGACTTGTTAATTGTTTACTCCATGTGTAACTCTTTGTTGTATGCTCACACTGCTATGCTTTATCTTGGCCAGGTCGCAGTTGCAAATGAGAACTTGTTCTCAACTAGCCTACCTGGTTAAATAAAGGTGAAATAAAAAAAATAAAAACCACTGTACTAACCTGTCTCTCTCTGTCTCCTCTGCCTCCTCCTCCATGCATCACAGCCTGCCTCAGCCTCACAACCGTCTGTCTCACCAGTACTCTCTGTAAAGCAAAGTTTTGATGAGAACTTAGTAGCCTGCTGAGGTCAGGCTCCATTTAACATTGGCTTCTTACTTCATCCTTCTAGCCACCTAGCTAGCTGGCTATCACTAGCCAGAGCCGAGCCCTTTAACGTTACTGCAATACGAATAGAGGTCTCTGCCGGCAGCTAGCTAGCTGGCTAACACTAGCCAGAGCCGAGCCCTTTAACGTTACTGCAATACGAATAGAGGTCTCTGCCGGCAGCTAGCTAGCTGGCTAACACTAGCCAGAGCCGAGCCCTTTAACGTTACTGCAATACGAATAGAGGTCTCTGCCGGCAGCTAGCTAGCTGGCTAACACTAGCCAGAGCCGAGCCCTTTAACGTTACTGCAATACGAATAGAGGTCTCTGCCGGCAGCTAGCCACCTGACTGACACATCTACACTGAGTGGACAAAACATTAACAACATCTGCTCTTTCCATGACAGACTGACAAGGTGTATCCAGGTAAAAGTTATAATCCCTTATTGAGGTCACTTGTTAAATCCACTTCACTCAGTGTAGAAGGTGAGGAGACAGGTTAAAGAATGTTTTTTAAGCCTTGAGACAATTGAGACATAGATTGCGTATGTGTGTCATTCAGAGGGTGAATGTGCAAGACAAAATATGTAAGTCCCTTTGAACGGGGTATGGTAGTACTCCAAGCTGGGGTAGTTCATGTCACGTCTCACTGGCCCTTACCCCAATCTGACTACACTACCCTGGGCTGACTACAATACCCCAATCTGACTACACTACCCTGTCCTGACTACAATACCCCAATCTGACTAAACTACCCTGCCCTGACTAGACTACCCTGTCCTAACTACACTACCCTGTCCTGAGTACACTACCCCCTTTCTGACTACACTACCCTGTCCTGACTACACTACCCCAATCTGACTACACTACCCCAATCCCTGTCCTGACTACACTACCCAAATCTGACTACACTACCCTGTCCTGACTAAACTACCCCAATCTGACTACACTACCCTGTCCTGACTAAACTACCCCAATCTGACTACACTACCCTGTCCTGACTACACTACCCCAATCTGACTACACTACCCTGTCCTGACTACACTACCCCAATCTGACAACACTACCCTGCCCTGACTACACTACCCTGTCCTAACTACACTACCCTGTCCTGAGTACACTACCCCCTTTCTGACTACACTACCCTGTCCTGACTAAACTACCCTGTCCTGACTACAGTACCCTGTCCTAACTACACTATCCTGTCCTGATTACACTACCCCAAACTGACTACACTACCCTGTATTGACTACACTACCCCATCCCGACTACATTACTCCGACGTGATTACACTACCCCATCCTGACTACACTACCCCATCCTGACTACACTACCCCAGCCTGACAACACTACCCCATCCTGACAACACTACCCTACCCTGACAACACTACCCCAACCTGACAACACTACCTCATCCTGACCACACTACCCCATCCTGACAACACTACCCCATCTTGACTACACTACCCCATCCTGACTACACTACCTCATCCTGACAACACTACCTCATCCTGACAACACGACCTCATCCTGACAACACTACCTCATCCTGACATCACTACCCCATCCTGACAACACTACCCCATCCTGACAACACTACCCCAACCTGACAACACTACCCCATCCTGACAACACTACCCCATCCTGACTACACTACCCCATCCTGACTACACTACCCCATCCTGACAACACTACCTCATCCTGACTACACTTCCCAATCCTGACAATGATACCCCATCCTGACAACACTACCCCATCCTGACAGCACTACCCCATCCTGACTACACTACCCCATCCTGACAACACTACCCAATCCTGACTACACTACCCCACCCTGACAACACCACCCAATCCTGACTACACTACCCCATCCTGACAACACTACCTCATCCTGACCACACTAGTCCATCCTGACAGCACTACCCCAACCTGACAGCACTACCCCAGCCTGACAACACTACCCCACCCTGACTACACTACCCCACCCTGACTACACTACCCCATCCTGACTACACAACCCCATCCTGACAGCACTTCCCCATCCTGACAACACTAACTCATCCTGACTACACTACCCACCCTGACTACACTACCCCACCCTGACTACACTACCTCATCCTGACTACACTACCCCCTCCTGACATCACTACCCCATCCTGACAACACTACCCCATCCTGACTACACTACCCCATCCTGACAACACTACCCCATCCTGACAACACTACCCCATCCTGACCACACTACTCCATCCTGACAACACTACCCCAACTTGACTACACTACCCCATCCTGACTACACTACCTCATCCTGACGACACTACCCCATCCTGACCACACTACCCCATCCTGACTACACTACCCCATCCTGACTAAACTACCCCATCCTGACATCACTACCCCATCACGACTACACTACCCCATCCTGACATCACTACCCCATCCTGACTACACTACCCCATCCTGACTACACAACCCAAGCCTGACATCACTACCCCGTCCCTACAACACTTCCCCATCCTGACCACACTGCCCCATCCTGACATCACTACCCCATCCTGACATCACTACCCCATCCTGACTACACTACCCCATCCTGACTACACTACCCCCATCGTGACTACACTACCCCATCCTGACTACACTACCCCATCCTGACTACACTACCCCATCCTGACTACACTACCCCCATCCTGACTACACTACCCCATCCTGACTACACAACCCCAGCCTGACATCACTACCCCATCCTGACTACACTACCCCATCCTGACTACACTACCCCATCCTGACAACACTACCCCATCCTGACAACACTACCCCATCCTGACCACACTACTCCATCCTGACAACACTACCCCAACTTGACTACACTACCCCATCCTGACTACACTACCTCATCCTGACGACACTACCCCATCCTGACCACACTACCCCATCCTGACTACACTACCCCATCCTGACTACACTACCCCATCCTGACATCACTACCCCATCCCGACTACACTACCCCATCCTGACATCACTACCCCATCCTGACTACACTACCCCATCCTGACTACACAACCCAAGCCTGACATCACTACCCCGTCCCTACAACACTTCCCCATCCTGACCACACTGCCCCATCCTGACATCACTACCCCATCCTGACATCACTACCCCATCCTGACTACACTACCCCATCCTGACTACACTACCCCATCGTGACTACACTACCCCATCCTGACTACACTACCCCATCCTGACTACACTACCCCATCCTGACTACACTACCCCATCCTGACTACACTACCCCATCCTGACTACACAACCCCAGCCTGACATCACTACCCCATCCTGACTACACTACCCCATCCTGACTACACTACCCCATCCTGACTACACTACCCCATCCTGACTACACTACCCCATCCTGACATCACTACCCCATCCTGACATCACTACCCCATCCTGACAACACTACCCCATCCTGACTACACTACCCCATCCTGACATCACTACCCCATCCTGACATCACTACCCCATCCTGACTACACTACACCATCCTGACTACACTACCCCATCCTGACATCACTACCCCATCCTGACAACACTACCCCATCCTGACTACAGTACCCCATCCTGACATCACTACCCCATCCTGACATCCCTAGCACATACTGACATCACTACCCCATCCTGACATCACTACCCCATCCTGACAACACTACCCCATCCTGACATCACTACCCCATCCTGACTACACTACCCCATCCTGACTACACAACCCAAGCCTGACATCACTACCCCATCCCAACAACACTTCCCCATCCTGACTACACTGCCCCATCCTGACATCACTACCCCATCCTGACTACACTACCCCATCCTGACATCACTACCCATCCTGACATCACTACCCTGTCCCAACAACACTACCCCATCCTGACTACACTACCCCATCCTGACAACACAACCCAATCCTGACAACACAACCCTGTCCCAACAACACTACCCCCATCCTGACATCACTACCCCGTCCTGACTACACTACCCCATCCTGACATCACTAGCACATACTGACATCACTACCCCATCCTGACATCACTACCCCATCCTGACTACACTACACCATCCTGACTACACTACCCCATCCTGACATCACTACCCCCATCCTGACAACACTACCCCATCCTGACTACAGTACCCCATCCTGACATCACTACCCCATCCTGACATCCCTAGCACATACTGACATCACTACCCCATCCTGACATCACTACCCCCATCCTGACAACACTACCCCATCCTGACATCACTACCCCATCCTGACTACACTACCCCATCCTGACTACACAACCCAAGCCTGACATCACTACCCCATCCCAACAACACTTCCCCATCCTGACTACACTGCCCCATCCTGACATCACTACCCCATCCTGACTACACTACCCCATCCTGACATCACTACCCCATCCTGACATCACTACCCTGTCCCAACAACACTACCCCATCCTGACTACACTACCCCATCCTGACAACACAACCCAATCCTGACAACACAACCCTGTCCCAACAACACTACCCCATCCTGACATCACTACCCCCGTCCTGACTACACTACCCCATCCTGACATCACTAGCACATACTGACATCACTACCCCATCCTAACATCACTACCCCCATCCTGACAACACTACCCCATCCTGACTACACTACCCCATCCTGACTACACTACCCCATCCTGACATCACTACCCCATCCTGACAACACTACCCCATCCTGACAACACTACCCCATCTTGACTACACTACCCCATCCTGACTACACTACCCCATCCTGACTACACTACCTCATCCTGACAACACGACCTCATCCTGACAATACTACCCCATCCTGACATCACTACCCCATCCTGACTACACTACCCCATCCTGACAACACTACCCCAACCTGACAACACTACCCCATCCTGACAACACTACCCCATCCTGACAACACTACCCCATCCTGACATCACTACCCCATCCTGACATCACTACCCCATCCTGACAACACTACCCCATCCTGACTACACTACCCCATCCTGACTACACTACCCCATCCTGACTACACAACCCAAGCCTGACATCACTACCCCGTCCCAACAACACTTCCCCATCCTGACTACACTGCCCCATCCTGACATCACTACCCCATCCTGACTACACTACCCCATCCTGACATCACTACCCCATCCTGACATCACTACCCTGTCCCAACAACACTACCCCATCCTGACTACACTACCCCATCCTGACAACACAACCCAATCCTGACAACACAAACCCGTCCCAACAACACTACCCATCCTGACATCACTACCCCATCCTGACTACACTACCCCATCCTGACATCACTAGCACATACTGACATCACTACCCCATCCTGACATCACTACCCCATCCTGACAACACTACCCCATCCTGACTACACTACCCCATCCTGACTACACTACCCCTCCTGACATCACTACCCCATCCTGACATCACTACCCCATCCTGACTACACTACCCCATCCTGACATCACTACCCCATCCTGACTACACTACCCCATCCTGACATCACTACCCCATCCTGACATCACTACCCCACCCTGACATCACTACCCCATCCTGACATCACTACCCCATCGTGACTACACTACCCCATCCTGACTACACTACCCCATCCTGACTACACTACCCCATCCTGACTACACTACCCCCATCCTGACTACACAACCCCAGCCTGACATCACTACCCCATCCTGACTACACTACCCCATTCCTGACTACACTACCCCATCCTGACTACACTACCCCATCCTGACTACACTACACCATCCTGACTACACTACCCCATCCTGACATCACTACCCATCCTGACATCAACTACCCCATCCTGACAACACTACCCCATCCTGACTACACTACCCCATCCTGACATCACTACCCCATCCTGACAACACAACCCAATCCTGACAACACAAACCCGTCCCAACAACACTACCCCATCCTGACATCACTACCCCATCCTGACTACACTACCCCATCCTGACATCACTAGCACATACTGACATCACTACCCCATCCTGACATCACTACCCCATCCTGACAACACTACCCCATCCTGACTACACTACCCCATCCTGACTACACTACCCCCATCCTGACATCACTACCCCATCTGACAACACTACCCCATCCTGACATCACTACCCCATCCTGACTACACTACCCCATCCTGACATCACTACCCCATCCTGACTACACTACCCCATCCTGACATCACTACCCCATCCTGACATCACTACCCCATCCTGACATCACTACCCATCCTACACTACCCATCCTGACTACACTACCCCATCCTGACTACACTACCCCATCGTGACTACACTACCCCCATCCTGACATCACTACCCCATCCTGACAACACTACCCCATCCTGACTACAGTACCCCATCCTGACATCACTACCCCATCCTGACATCCCTAGCACATACTGACATCACTACCCCATCCTGACATCACTACCCCATCCTGACAACACTACCCCATCCTGACATCACTACCCCCATCCTGACTACACTACCCCATCCTGACTACACAACCCAAGCCTGACATCACTACCCCATCCCAACAACACTTCCCCATCCTGACTACACTGCCCCATCCTGACATCACTACCCCATCCTGACTACACTACCCCATCCTGACATCACTACCCCATCCTGACATCACTACCCTGTCCCAACAACACTACCCCATCCTGACTACACTACCCCATCCTGACAACACAACCCAATCCTGACAACACAACCCTGTCCCAACAACACTACCCCATCCTGACATCACTACCCCGTCCTGACTACACTACCCCATCCTGACATCACTAGCACATACTGACATCACTACCCCATCCTAACATCACTACCCCATCCTGACAACACTACCCCATCCTGACTACACTACCCCATCCTGACTACACTACCCCATCCTGACATCACTACCCCATCCTGACAACACTACCCCATCCTGACAACACTACCCCATCTTGACTACACTACCCCATCCTGACTACACTACCCCATCCTGACTACACTACCTCATCCTGACAACACGACCTCATCCTGACAATACTACCCCATCCTGACATCACTACCCCATCCTGACTACACTACCCCATCCTGACAACACTACCCCAACCTGACAACACTACCCCATCCTGACAACACTACCCCATCCTGACATCACTACCCCATCCTGACATCACTACCCCATCCTGACAACACTACCCCATCCTGACTACACTACCCCATCCTGACTACACTACCCCATCCTGACTACACAACCCAAGCCTGACATCACTACCCCGTCCCAACAACACTTCCCCATCCTGACTACACTGCCCCATCCTGACATCACTACCCCATCCGACTACACTACCCCATCCTGACATCACTACCCCATCCTGACATCACTACCCTGTCCCAACAACACTACCCCATCCTGACTACACTACCCCCATCCTGACAACACAACCCAATCCTGACAACACAAACCCGTCCCAACAACACTACCCCATCCTGACATCACTACCCCATCCTGACTACACTACCCCATCCTGACATCACTAGCACATACTGACATCACTACCCCATCCTGACATCACTACCCCATCCTGAAACACTACCCCATCCTGACTACACTACCCCATCCTGACTACACTACCCCCATCCTGACATCACTACCCCATCCTGACATCACTACCCCATCCTGACTACACTACCCCATCCTGACATCACTACACCCCATCCTGACTACACTACCCCATCCTGACATCACTACCCCATCCTGACATCACTACCCCACCCTGACATCACTACCCCATCCTGACATCACTACCCCATCGTGACTACACTACCCCATCCTGACTACACTACCCCATCCTGACTACACTACCCCATCCTGACTACACTACCCCATCCTGACTACAACACCCCAGCCTGACATCACTACCCCATCCTGACTACACTACCCCATCCTGACTACACTACCCCATCCTGACTACACTACCCCATCCTGACTACACTACCCCATCCTGACTACACTACACCATCCTGACTACACTACCCCATCCTGACATCACTACCCCATCCTGACATCACTACCCCATCCTGACAACACTACCCCATCCTGACTACACTACCCCATCCTGACATCACTACCCCATCCTGACAACACAACCCAATCCTGACAACACAAACCCGTCCCAACAACACTACCCCATCCTGACATCACTACCCCATCCTGACTACACTACCCCATCCTGACATCACTAGCACATACTGACATCACTACCCCATCCTGACATCACTACCCCCATCCTGACAACACTACCCCATCCTGACTACACTACCCCATCCTGACTACACTACCCCATCCTGACATCACTACCCCATCCTGACAACACTACCCCCATCCTGACATCACTACCCCATCCTGACTACACTACCCCATCCTGACATCACTACCCCATCCTGACTACACTACCCCATCCTGACATCACTACCCCATCCTGACATCACTACCCCATCCTGACATCACTACCCCATCCTGACATCACTACCCCATCCTGACTACACTACCCCATCCTGACTACACTACCCCATCGTGACTACACTACCCCATCCTGACTACACTACCCCATCCTGACTACACTACCCCATCCTGACTACACTACCCCATCCTGACTACACTACCCCATCCTGACTACACAACCCCAGCCTGACATCACTACCCCATCCTGACATCACTACCCCATCCTGACTACACTACCCCATCCTGACTACACTACCCCATCCTGACTACACTACACCATCCTGACTACACTACCCCATCCTGACATCACTACCCCATCCTGACATCACTACCCCATCCTGACAACACTACCCCATCCTGACTACACTACCCCATCCTGACATCACTACCCCATCCTGACATCACTACCCCATCCTGACTACACTACCCCAGCCTGACTACACTACCCCATCCTGACATCACTACCCCATCCTGACATCACTACCCCATCCTGACATCACTACCCCATCCTGACATCACTACCCCATCCTGACATCACTACCCCATCCTGACATCACTACCCCATCCTGACAACACTACCCCATCCTGACTACACTACCCCATCCTGACATCACTACCCCATCCTGACTACACTACCCCATCCTGACATCACTACCCCAGCCTGACTATTTTAGCATGTTTTTTATTTTTCCCTCCATTTAAATCATTGGGAGGGCCACCTTAGCGTTTTTTTGGGCTGTCTAAATGTTTTTTTTAATAACTTAATTTTCAGGGTTTGGAATAAAAACAAATATAATGTATGTAGAAAAGATAATTTACCTAGATATTTTTCATATAATACAATTTTAGAGAACTAACAATTACCCAAATAAAAGAGACAGTCAGGGAAAATTGAGAATTGAAAATCCCGAAAACAATGAATTTAGCAGTGTTCATTTTGTTATTATGTTTGAGATAAAGAACATAGGGTAGCTGAATGGTAGGACAAAAATTTAATAAAAAAATAGATAACTAATGTAAAATATCCTGTGTCGGTAAAAACGATATAGTATGTAAAGCTGGAAGTAGAAGCCTAAGTATTGTTGTCCATTAGTTTACACCAAATAGGGAGGGCTGGTTGGGTTGGAAGGAAACAATAAAGAAGGAAAATATATTTTACAAGGATTGGAAATTATGCAGACAATTACATTGATAGAAGCCACAATCTATCTACAATATTAAAGCTGATCTACCCTCCCCACAAAATCAATGTCACGACTCCGACCGAAGGACACTCCCCTTCCCGTTCGGGTGGCGCTCGGCGGTTGTCATCGCCGGCCTACTAGCTGCTACTGATTATTTCCTCCCCCTCCTTATGTGTTGATTGTGTGCACCTGTTTTGTGTTAGGTAGTAGGCTTTATTAGTCAGCCGGCCCGCAGGGTTCCTTGTGCGGGATAAATGATTGTGATCGTCTGTTTGGTGTACTATTGTGCACGTCTATGGGTTTTGTGTTTTTCCCATTTTGTGGTTTTTCCCTGGACAGTTTAAGTCCCCCTGTTTGGGGCATTTGTTTGTTCAGTACGCCCTGTGTGTTTGTAATGGTTGGCTTATGTTCAGCGTTTTTTCTCAGTGCATTAAAATAGCACTCCCCTGAACTCTCTGCTTCCTGCGCCTGACTCCTCACCCACCACACTCAGACCGTTACAATCAATCAACAAATAAATAAATAAACAGCATTATAGCCAAGGCCCTTTACCTTTAAAACTGCAAAATGTTTCTCTAAAATTTGGCTACGCCAACAGGCAGTCCGGGCCCCCTGTCCCGCCCACCACCTAAGCCCCTTTTTGGTTCAGATAAAACGGTGTGTGTTTGTGTGAGAGAGAGAGTGACAACTCTTATCGTGGTGAGGTGGCAAATGCTTCAAATGTCCCCCATGTGAGTGGCCATGCCCGGGTTATCTGGGAAAAGTGCTCTTCTGAAGTTGTCGGTTCCCACGACTCCTGGACAGTGTCAGATACGCAGAGTTGCCTGATATGATAATGCACTAGAGGTGTTGGAGGTTACAGTGTGTCATCAGTTGCCCTGTGGAACACAGACATTTTGGATGACCCTAATCTGTTCACATATGCCCTGTCCAGATAGATATATATATATATATATATATATATATATATATATATAATATATATATATATATATATATATATATATAGAGAGAGAGAGAGAGAGAGAGAGAGAGAGAGAGAGAGAGAGAGAGAGAGAGAGAGAGAGAGAGAGAGAGAGAGAGAGAGAGAGAGAGAGAGAGAGAGAGAGAGAGAGAGAGAGAGAGAGAGAGAGAGAGAGAGAGAGAGAGAGAGAGAGAGAGAGAGAGAGAGAGAGAGAGAGAGAGAGAGAGAGAGAGAGAGAGAGAGGAGAGAGAGATACAATGGAAGTTTATCCTGTGACTTTCTCATTTTCTCTCCATCCACTGTCCCCCTTCCTCCCTCCTCTCTCTACACAGACAGATTATCTTCCCATATTAAGGTGTTATGTATCCAGATTAAGGTTCCCTGTGAATATGATTTCAATGTCATTCAGTAAGCCACAGGATAAACTTCCTTTCTCTTCTCTCTCTCCTTCTAAAACAAAAACTACTTTCACGATGACACACAGGACACTTCCGAGAATCAAAGTTGAAAGCAAGCTCCGCCCACTGAGTTGGATCATCAAGTCACATTGTTGACAGACTGAACCAGTCATGGAGACCTGAAATCCTGACCTCTCCCTACAAGCCCCCAGTTGACTGACTGATTGACTGTGGAGAGCCATACTGATACAGGACAGGCACCTTCAGGTATAGCTCTAAATGCTTTCTATTCAGTGTATTAGTAATAGGCACTTTGGGGAGTACAAACTCAGCAAAAAAAGAAACTGCCCTTTTTCAGGACCCTGTCTTTCAGAGATCATTTGTAAAAATCCAAATAACTTCACAGATCTTCATTGTAAAGGGTTTAAACACTGTTTCCCATGCTTGTTCAATGAACCAAGGACAATTAATGAACATGCACCTGTGGAACGGTCATTAAGACACTAACAGCTTACAGACGGTAGGCAATTAAGGCCACAGTTATGAAAACTTAGGACACTAAAGAGGCCTTTCTACTGACTGAAAAACACCACAAGAAAGATGCCCAGGGTCCCTGCTCATCTGCATGAACGTGCCTTAGGCATGCTGCAAGAAGGCATGAGGACTGTAGATGTGGCCAGGGCAATAAATTGCAATGTCCGTACTGTGAGACGCCTAAGACAGCGCTACAGGGAGACAGGACGGACAGCTGATCGTCCTCGCAGGGGCAGACCACGTGTAACAACACCTGCACACGATCGGTACATCCGAAAATCACACCTGTGGGACAGTTACAGGATGGCAACAATAACTTCCCGAGTTACACCAGGAATGCACAATCCCTCCATCAGTGCTCAGACTGTCCGCAATAGGCTGAGAGAGGCTGGACTGAGGGCTTGTAGGCCTGTTGTAAGGCAAGTCCTCACCAGACATCACCGGCAATAACGTCGCCTATGGGCACAAACCCACCGTCGCTGGAACAGACAGGACTGGCAAAATGTGCTCTTCACTGACGAGTCGCGGTTTTGTCTCACCAGGGGTGATGGTTGGATTCGTGTTACACCGAGGCCTGTACTTTGGAGCGGGATCGATTTGGAGGTGGATGGTCCTTCATGGTCTGGGGCGATGTGTCACAGCATCATCGGACTGGGACCTGTTGGATCGGCGGGTGAGGGCTAGGGCCATTCCCCCCAGAAATGTCCGGGAACTTGAAGATTGCATGGTAGAATAGTGGGGTAACATCTCACAGCAAGAACTGGCAAATCTGGTACAGTCCATGATGAGGAGATGCACTGCAGTACTTAATGCAGCTGGTGGCCACACCAGACACTGACTGTTACTTTTGATTTTGACCCCCCCCCCCTTTGTTCAGGGACACATTATTTCATTTCTGGTGGTCACATTCAAAAAATATATATATTTCACTGTTATTTAACCAGGTAGGCCAGTTGAGAACAAGTTCTCATTTACATCTGCACCCTGGCCAAGATAAAGCAAAGCAGTTCAACACAAACAACAACACTAAGTTACACATGGAATAAACAAACGTACAGTCAATAACACAATAGAGGGGAAAAAATGTCTACTTACAGTGTGTGCAAATGAGGTAAGGGAGGTAAGGCAATAAATAGGCCAAAGTGGCGAAATAATTACAATTTAAACAATGGAGTGATAGATGAGCAGAAAATGAATGTGAAAGTAGAGATACTGGGGTGCAAAGGAGCAAAAAAATAAATAACATAACGGGGATGAGGTAGTTGGGTGGGCTATTTACAGATGGGCTATATACAGGTGCAGTGATCTGTGAGCTGCTCTGTCAGCTGGTGCTTAAAGTTAGTGAGGGAGATATGAGTCTCCAGCTTCAGTGATTTTTGCAATTCGTTCCAGTCATTGGCAGCAGAGAACTGGAAGGAAAGGCGGCCAAAGAAGGAATTGGTGTCGGGGGTGACCAGTGAAATATACCTGCTGGAGTGCGTGCTTATGGGTGGGTGCTGCTATGATGACCAGTGAGCTGAGACAAGGTGGGGTTTTACCTAGCAAAGACTTATAGATGACCTGGAGCCAGTGGGTTTGGCGACGAATATGAAGCGAGGGCCAGCCGACGAGAGCATACAGGTAGCAGTGGTGGGTAGTGTCATGACGTTGGCCTGGGGGTAGGTTTATGACAGTCATAAATACCTCTTTCCCCCTTTTTCCTCTCTCTACCCTACTGATGTTACATTTGCAAACCCCTTGGTTAACATAGAGATTCCGGCACAGCCAGAAGAGGACTGGCCACCCCACATAGCCTGGTTCTTCTATAGTTTTCTTCCTAGGTTTTGGCCTTTCTAGGGAGTTATTCCTAGCCACCGTGCTCCTACACCTGCATTGCTTGCTGTTTGGTGTTCCGAGGATGTGAGGACGACGGTCCGATGTCAGAATGGTTCAGATAATAACTACAGAACGAAGCCAACATCAGCGTGAGCTTTGGTTGCGAATGGTATGCACTTTGAACTCTTATTCACTACAGAAGTGATACCTCCTAGCCGTTGAGTTAGCAACAGAAGCTGCAAACGCAGGTTAGGAAGGAACAGACAGAGTATCCCGTCTACCACACAACGACGTTACTACAACGTATTCAATTTACCAGCAGAGACATTCTTCAAAGGACAAAGGACTCGGTTGGGCAACACGGCCTTCCATCTACCACCAACCTACTGAAATGCAGCTCAGAGTAAATATTTATTGCATTTCCCTTTTCCAAATGGGCGGTAATTTAGAATGCATAAGATACTGTATTTACGATAGCACAGCTTCTCCCTGTGTCCCTCAGTCTTCCCGCTCTTTCACTCAAACGCAGCCCCTTTTCTTTTGTGTAACAAGCTGTCATATCTGTTCCGCCCGCTAGGGATGTTTTCCTTTATGACGTAATTTGTAATCAAGTTATGATTAATTATGTGTGTGTAATTCTGTGTGATTAGTTAGGTATTTAGCAAATAAATAATTAAACGCAATTTTGTATTGCTGATTCAACTTGTTAGCCAGGGTTCGTGCAGATAACCAAGAATTTACAACTTTCAGATGAGACTGAATTAAGGTGAGGATTAATATTGACTGCTATTGATGTAAAATATTACTAGATCTTTAAGAGTTTATTCGGAAGATAACAGCTCTATAAATATTATTATTATTTCGTGGTAATTACATTTACATGTTTAGCTCAATCAGGTAATATTAACTATGGAGAAATTAATTTATAGAATAGCATGTCATATCACTTAATCCGGCATAGCCAAAGACAAGACAGTAGTATATGGGGCTTTGGTGACAAAACGGATGGCATTGTGATAGACTGCATCTGTCTATAGACCTGTCTGTGGAACTTGTTCAGTTTATGTCTCAGTTGTTGAATCTTGTTATGTTCATACAAATATTTCCACAAATATTTAAGTTTTAAGTGTTAAGTTTGCTGAAAATAAACGCAGTTGACAGTGAGAGGACATTTCTTTTTTTGATGAGTTTATAATAAGGTGACTTGAGTGTGATATATGTTGTCTGTTTAAAACTATGACTGCTGGCCTGGCCTGAGTTTCTTGGCTGTGATGTGAGTGTGACAAGCCAAATATGCAGGATCAATAGGGTCATTGATCAGCGTGGGTCTGAAACCAGGCCACAAAATGGTGCCCTCTCCATGTCACATGGCCCTCTCTTCCAGCTCCCTCCCGTTTTATCTCTCGCTTATTCCTGCTCTCCTTCCCCCTCTCTCGCTCCCTCTATGGCCGTCAGTCCGTTTCTCTCTCCTCATTTGTTTTTTACAATGTCAATCTGATTTCAAAACCATTTTCAGTGACAAAGTTATAGAAGCCTATATCTCTGAATGTTTCTGGCAGCCTACATGAAGCCATGGCATTTGAAATATGACAACAACAGTGCGTGAACTTCTAGCTCTCATCCCATCGGATCAATAGACTATTAACTGAAGCATCTTTACCGGTCTCATCATTCACCACTTTGGCCTGGGCTCTGCTTACAGTGTCAGCTGGACCTGTTCAACCACCGAATACAGAGAACAACAAATAATAGCCATCAAGCCTACCCTAGAGCAATGGACTTGTGCTCCCGTTTAAAACACTGGACATCTCGTCATGCGGCTAGTCGGGTCTAATTTCTCTGGGCTCGGCTGATGAGTCTGAGTGGAAGCTGTGTGTCTCCAAATGTACCCAACCTGGCGGCTAGCTCTGGGAGTTAACATCTGTCCTCAGTTCTTAGGAAAGATATTGGCATATGCCAATCTCCATCCCTCTCTCCATCCCCCTCTCCCTCCCCCTCTCCATCCCTCTCTCCCTCCCCCTCTCCATCCCTCTCTCCATCCCCCTCTCCCTCCCTCTCTCCATCCCTCTCTCCATCCCTCTCTCCCTCCTTCTCTCCCTCCCCCTCTCCATCCCTCTCTCCATCCCCCTCTCCCTCCCTCTCTCCATCCCTCTCTCCATCCTTCTCTCCATCCCTCTCTCCATCCCTCTCTCCATCCTTCTCTCCATCCCTCTCTCCCTCCCCCTCTCCATCCCCCTCTCCCTCCCCCTCTCCATCCCTCTCTCCCTCCCTCTCTCCATCCCCCTCTCCCTCCCTCTCTCTATCCCTCTCTCCCTCCCCCTCTCCATCCCTCTCTCCATCCCCCTCTCCCTCCCCCTCTCCATCCCTCTCTCCCTCCTTCTCTCCATCCCCTCTCCATCCCCCTCTCCCTCCCTCTCTCCATCCCTCTCTCCATCCCTCTCTCCATCCCTCTCTCCATCCTTCTCTCCATCCCTCGCTCCATCCCTCTATACTGTGTGTCGTTGTGATCAGGGTCATCTGATGGTCACAATCAGGAAGAGGGGTTAAGAACACTCAGCTGTCTTTTAAAATAGACTAAATCGTTATGTTTCAAATGTATGCCCTTGCTCTGGACAAACCTCTTTATGCTTCCAGCCAGCCCACTCCCTTCTCGTCCTACTCCTCTCTGCTCGTCTTGTTATAAGTAAAGTACCTTATCAACAGATCAGATATTAACTTCTACATTACTACTAAGGTAGCAGCACCCTGGTTAGTTCCTGGTTGGTTTCCACTCCCTGTCTCTCTGTCCCACAACTAAGTGTGTTCTGTCTTCATACCATCAGGACCACCACAGTGTGAACAGAGTGATGACAGCTCATCATGGAGCCACTAAGGTCTGGAACTGATTACAACCTGCCACCTTTCAGTCTAATAATACACACACTGGACATTTATACAGACACACGTGGAATTAATATAGACGTGAGATCCAACAAAACTAGTCATTTGAGGAGAAATAGGATGACGGTCAATGTCAGCTAACTTTTCCAAAGTTATTTGGCAAAACAAGAGAAGGAGAGACACAGGCAAACATTATGCCGCCATCTTTATGACCCCTGAAGAGCGCCCAGATGTCAATAATAACTTTGGCTAATTTGGAGTAATTTTTTCCCCTCCTCTCTCTCCTCTCTGTTCCTATTTTTTACTCTCTCTTTCTGTGCTTACGCTTTGGCGCTCTGTAATTCCACCTCTCCCTCTGTCTCTCTGTCTCTCTGTCTCTCTCTCTCTCTCTCTCTCCTCTGTCTTTCTCTTTCTCCCTCTCTCTCTCTCTCTTTCTCTCATTCTCCTCTCTCTGTGTCCTCTTTCACTCTGTAATTCCTCCTCTCTCTCTCTCTCTCTCTCTCTCTCTCTCTGTCTCTTTCTCCCTCTCTCTCTCTCTCTCTCTCTCTCTCTCTCTTTCTCTCATTCCTCCTCTCTCTGTGTCCTCTTTCACTCTGTAATTCCTCCTCTCTCTCTCTCTCTCGCTCTCTCTCCTCTCTCTCATTCCTCCTCTCTCTCTCTCTCTCTCTCTGTGTCCTCTTTCACTCTGTAATTCCTCTATCTCTCTCTCTCTTCTGTGTCCTTCTCTTCTCTCATTCCTCCTCTCTCTCTCCATTGGTTTTCTCTTTCTCTCTAATTCCCCCTCTCTCTCCCTGTGTCCTTCTCTTCGCTTTAATTCCTCCTTTCTCTTTGTGTTCTTCTCTTTCTCTCTAATTCCCCCTCCCTCTCCCTTGTGTCATTCTCTTTCTCTCTAATTCCCCCTCCCTCTCCCTGTGTCATTCTCTTTCTCTCTAATTCCTCCTTCTCCCTGTGTCCTTCTCTTTCTCTCTCTAATTCCTCATCTCTCTCTCTCCCTGTGTCCTTCTCTTTCTCTTTAATTCCTCCTTTCTCTTTGTGTCCTTCTCTCTAATTCATCCTTTCTCGTGGTGTCCTTCTCTTTCTCTCTAATTCCTCCTTTCTCTCTGTGTCCTTCTCTTTCTCTCTAATTCCTCCTTTCTCGTGGTGTCCTTCTCTTTCTCTCTCTCATTCCTCATCTCTCTCTCTCTGTGTCCTTCTCTTTCTCTTTAATTCCTCCTTTCTCTTTGTGTCCTTCTCTCTAATTCATCCTTTCTCGTGGTGTCCTTCTCTTTCTCTCTAATTCCTCCTTTCTCTCTGTGTCCTTCTCTTTCTCTCTAATTCCTCCTTTCTCGTGGTGTCCTTCTCTTTCTCTCTCTCATTCCTCATCTCTCTCTCTCCCTGTGTCCTTCTCTTTTTCTCTAATTCCTCCTTTCTCTTTGTGTCCTTCTCTCTAATTCATCCTTTCTCGTGGTGTCCTTCTCTTTCTCTCTAATTCCTCCTTTCTCTCTGTGTCCTTCTCTTTCTCTCTAATTCCTCCTTTCTCGTGGTGTCCTTCTCTTTCTCTCTCTCATTCCTCATCTCTCTCTCTCCCTGTGTCCTTCTCTTTTTCTCTAATTCCTCCTTTCTCTTTGTGTCCTTCTCTCTAATTCATCCTTTCTCGTGGTGTCCTTCTCTTTCTCTCTAATTCCTCCTTTCTCTTTGTGTCCTTCTCTTTCTCTCTAATTCCCCCTCCCTCTCCCTGTGTCCTTCTCTTTCTCTCTGTAATTCCCCCTCTCTCTCCCTGTGTCCTCCTCTTTCTCTCTAATTCCTCCTTTCTCTCTGTGTCCTTCTCTTTCTCTCTAATTCCTCCCCTCTCTCTGTGTACTTCTCTTTCTCTCTCTCATTCCTCATCTCTCGCTGTACTTCACAGAACACAATCCTCTGATAATGACTGAGAGAGATTTGGCACACAAGGTGGCGTGTCAGTCTGTGAAATTATATATTTTTCTCACCCTCCTCCCCTTTCCATCTCTCTGACCTCTCACTATATCCCTAGCTTCAATGGACAGAGTGGATGGTAGAGGGGTAATCCTTGGCCCCGAGTCCAAAAACAGCGCTCCCTCTCACAGAGCTGCCAAACACTGGCTCACATGGCCCAGGGAACAACACACAGATAACAACATAACTTTTGATTATTTAAAATGGTGACGATTTCAGCATTATCATCATCCAAATTCTGATTGTTTGGCCTACAGTAAGAGTAGGTAATACAGTTCTGACCTTCAATTATGTTTTAAGTAACTAAAAAATAATAAAGTAAGGTTCTTCCCAACAGCCCAGTCACAGACAGAGGTCACATAGAAACCCTGTCAAATTATAAAAGCCTGTGGTTCCCAATGCTTCCATTTTTTAGGAATGTTTTTCCATTACCCAAAATAATCAGCCACGAAAACACAGCAATACAGGCCTTTCTTTCCCTTTTCCTTTAACCTATCAGTATACAATGTACAGATATGTCTGCAGTGGGGTGAAAATCTGACAGTTCCACCAAATCCCTTTGGACAATATGTTCCCACTATTCTAGTGAGGATCCCGACCAAAACAGATGACTATTAATAACATGTCGCCAACTAAAAATACACAAAATACAAAACAGACGAGGCTGTTTATAGTTGCTTCCTCGGAAGTAAACACCTGCCAAATACGAAAATGGACAGATTTACATTGTAAAACACTGTACAAAACAATTGTCAAATAATTAAGAGGCATTTCAAGTGTCTACTATCTGCATGTCTCTAACAGAGAACTTTAAAACAGTGTAAACAGACATTATTCCACTGCGACATAAACTATATCATATATGTTTGTGGTTTGTCAACTATGAACAACATCAGGTATTTTCTAATGTCCATGATGCTACCATTTATGGAAGCCTGTGCCCAAATGTCAAAACAGTTATATCGGTTAAAACAGCAAGAGTATTATGATCAAATTTGTCCAATACAAGAATGTGTATTTTGGCAACTTATTTAATGCAAAACAATTATCACTCACCGTTTTATATTCGCCTTTTCGCAGTTGTAAAGAAATTCTACAAATTTCCATTCAGGACCACCTGATTGCTTTTCTTCATATATGAATTTGTAACACAGGAGGCAGCCAGCCTAATGTAAAGTGTCCGGGACGGGTGCCCTCCTCTCGCTCTGTATGCCCGTGCGCTGGCTCACACGGGATATTACCCTCGTTTGACTGACTGCTACCGGCCACGTCTCGTCGTGCGCTCTGAAGGAGGCGTGTGTGTATGTATGTGTAGGAGGCATGTGTGTATGCATGTGTAGGCTGTGTGTATGTATGTGTAGGAGGCGTGTGTGTATGTATGTGTAGGAGGCGTGTGTGTATGTATGTGTAGGCTGTGTGTATGTATGTGTAGGAGGCGTGTGTGTATGTATGTGTAGGAGGTGTGTGTGTATGTATGTGTAGGAGGCGTGGTGTGTATGTATGTGTAGGCCTGGTGTTATTATGTGTAGGAGGTCCGTGGTGTGTATGTATGTGTAGGAGGCGTGTGTGTATTAATGTGTAGGAGGCGTGTGTGTATGTATGTGTAGGAGGCGGTGTGTGTATGTGTGTGGAGGCTGTGTGTATGTAATTGTAGGAGGGCTGTGTGTGTGTGGTGTGTAGGCTGTGGTGTGTGTGTATGTGTAGGAGGCGTGTGTGTATGTAGTGTGTTAGGAGGCTGTGTGGTGTATGTATGTGTAGGAGGCTGGGTGTATGTATGGGTAAGGCTGTAAGTGTGTATGTGTAGGAAGCGTGGGTGTATGTATGTGTAGGAGGCTGTGTGTATGTATGTGTAGGGCTGTGTGTATAATTGTGTAGGAGGCGTGTGTGTATGTATGTGTAGTAGGCCTGTGGTGTATGTATGTGTAGGCTGTGTGTATGTATGTGTAGGAGGCGTGTGTGTATGTATGTGTAGGAGGCTGTGTGTATGTATGTGTAGGCTGTGTGTATGTATGTGTAGGAGGCGTGTGTGTATGTATGTGTAGGGAGGCGTGTGTGTATGTATGTGTAGGCTGTGTGTATGTATGTGTATGAGGCGTGTGTGTATGTATGTGTAGGAGGCGTGTGTGTATGTATGTGTAGGAGGCTGTGTGTATGTATGTGTAGGATGTGTGGTATGTATGTGTAGGAGGCGTGTGTGTATGTATGTGTAGGATGTGTGTATGTATGTGTAGGCTGTGTGTGTGTATGTATGTGTAGAGGCGTGTGGTGTATGTATGTGTAGGAGGCGTGTGTGTATGTATGTGTAGGAGGCGTGTGTGTATGTATGTGTAGGAGGCGTGTGTGTATGTGTGTATGTGTAGGAGGCTGTGTGTGTATGTGTAGGAGGCGTGTGTGTATGTGTAGGAGGCGTGTGTGTATGTATGTGTAGGCTGTGTGTATGTGTAAGGAGGCGTGTGTGTATGTATGTGTAGGCTGTGTGTGTGTATGTATGTATGTGTAGGATGTGTGTGTGTGTGTATGTGTAGGAGGCATGTGTGTATGTATGTGTAGGCTGTGTGTGTGTATGTGTAGGCTGTGTGTGTGTATTTATGTGTAGGATGTGTGTGTGTATGTGTAGGCTGTGTGTGTGTATGTGTATGAGGCGTGTGTGTATGTATGTGTAGGAGGCGTGTGTGTATGTATGTGTAGGAGGCGTGTGTGTATGTATGTGTAGGAGGCGTGTGTGTATGTATGTGTAGGCTGTGTGTGTGTGTGTAGGAGGCGTGTGTGTGTGTGTAGGCTGTGTGTATGTATGTGTAGGAATGTGTGTGTGTGTGTGTGGTGTGTATGTGTAGGCTGTGTGTGTGTGTGTGTAGGATGTGTGTGTGTGTGGTAGGCTGTGTGTATTTATGTGTAGGAGGCGTGTGTGTATGTATGTGTAGGCTGTGTGTGTGTGTGTGTGTGTGTGTATGTGTAGGAGGCGTGTGTGTATGTATGTGTAGGATGTGTGTGTGGTATGTGTAGGCTGTGTGTAGTATTGTAGGATGTGTGTGTGTGTGTGTATGTGTAGGCTGTGTGTGTGTGTGTAGGAGGTGTGTGTGTATGTATGTGTAGGAGGCGTGTGTGTGTGTATGTGTAGGATGTGTGTGTGTAGGAGGCGTGTGTGTGTATGTGTAGGCTGTGTGTGTGTGTAGGAGGTGTGTGTGTGTGTGTATGTGTAGGAGGCGTGTGTGTATGTATGTGTAGGCTGTGTGTGTGTGTGTATGTGTAGGCTGTGGTGTGTGTATGTGTAGGAGGCGTGTGTGTGTGTGTGTGTGTATGTGTAGGATGTGTGTGTGTAGGAGGCGTGTGTGTGTATGTGTAGGCTGTGTGTGTGGTGTAGGAGGTGTGTGTGTGTGTGTATGTGTAGGAGGCGTGTGTGTATGTATGTGTAGGCTGTGTGTGTGTGTGTATGTGTAGGCTGTGTGTGTGTATGTGTAGGAGGCGTGTGTGTGTGTGTGTGTGTGTGTATGTGTAGGATGTGTGTGTGTAGGAGGCGTGTGTGTGTGTATGTGTAGGCTGTGTGTGTGTGTAGGAGGTGTGTGTGTATGTATGTGTAGGCTGTGTGTGTGTGTGTGTGTGTGTGTGTGTGTATGTGTAGGCTGTGTGTGTATGTGTAGGAGGCGTGTGTGTATGTATGTGTAGGCTGTGTGTGTGTATGTATGTATGTGTAGGATGTGTGTGTGTGTGTATGTGTAGGAGGCATGTGTGTATGTATGTGTAGGCTGTGTGTGTGTATGTGTAGGCTGTGTGTGTGTATTTATGTGTAGGATGTGTGTGTGTATGTGTAGGCTGTGTGTGTGTATGTGTATGAGGCGTGTGTGTATGTATGTGTAGGAGGCGTGTGTGTATGTATGTGTAGGAGGCGTGTGTGTATGTATGTGTAGGAGGCGTGTGTGTATGTATGTGTAGGAGGCGTGTGTGTATGTATGTGTAGGCTGTGTGTGTGTATTTATGTGTAGGAGGCGTGTGTGTGTGTGTAGGCTGTGTGTATGTATGTGTAGGATTGTGTGTGTGTGTGTGTGTGTATGTGTAGGCTGTGTGTGTGTGTGTGTAGGATGTGTGTGTGTGTGTGTAGGCTGTGTGTATTTATGTGTAGGAGGCGTGTGTGTATGTATGTGTAGGCTGTGTGTGTGTGTATGTGTAGGAGGTGTGTGTGTATGTATGTGTAGGATGTGTGTGTGTGTATGTGTAGGCTGTGTGTATGTATGTGTAGGATGTGTGTGTGTGTGTGTATGTGTAGGGCTGTGTGTGTGTGTGTAGGAGGTGTGTGTGTATGTATGTGTAGGAGGCGTGTGTGTGTGTATGTGTAGGATGTGTGTGTGTAGGAGGCGTGTGTGTGTATGTGTAGGCTGTGTGTGTGTGTAGGAGGTGTGTGTGTGTGTGTATGTGTAGGAGGCGTGTGTGTATGTATGTGTAGGCTTGTGTGTGTGTGTGTATGTGTAGGCTGTGTGTGTGTATGTGTAGGAGGCGTGTGTGTGTGTGTGTGTGTATGTGTAGGATGTGTGTGTGTAGGAGGCGTGTGTGTGTGTATGTGTAGGATGTGTGTGTGTAGGAGGCGTGTGTGTGTATGTGTAGGCTGTGTGTGTGTGTAGGAGGTGTGTGTGTGTGTGTGTATGTGTAGGAGGCGTGTGTGATATGTATGTGTAGGCTGGTGTTGGTGTTGTATGTTGTAGGCTGTGTTGTGTATGTGTAGGAGGCGTGTGTTGTGTTGTTGGTGTGTGTATGTGTAGGATGTGTGTGTGTAGGAGGCGTGTGTGTGTGTATGTGTAGGCTGTGTGTGTGTGTAGGAGGTGTGTGTGTATGTATGTGTAGGCTGTGTGTGGTGTGTGTGTGTGTGTTGTGTGTGTGTGTGTGTGTGTGTGTGTGTATGTGTAGGCTGTGTGTGTGTATGTGTAGGAGGCGTGTGTGTATGTATGTGTAGGATGTGTGTGTGTGTGTGTATGTGTAGGCTGTGTGTGTGTATTGTGTAGGAGGCGTGTGTGTATGTATGTTGGTTAGGATGTGTGTGTGTGTGTGTGGTATGTGTACGGCTTGTGTGTAGTATGGTGTAGGATGTGTGTGTGTATGTGTGTAGGGCTGTGTGTATGTATGTGTAGGAGGCGTGTGTGTTTGTATGTGTAGGCTTGTAGTGTGTGTATGTAATTGTAGGAGGCGTGTGGTGTATGTGTAGGCTGGTGTGTGTGTATTTATGTGTAGGATGTGTGTATGGTATTGTGTAGGATGTTGTGTGTGTATGTGTAGGATGTGTGTGTGTCATGGTGTAGGCTGTGGTGTGTGTGTGTTTACTAATACTTTCCTCTGTTTTATACATACTCGGTCAAATTCACCAAGGCCTCTGTCATCTAATGCAAATAGGATCAGACGCCACAGGCGCACCGGAAGGTGATGGAAAGGAGGTTAGGGGCTGAACCAATAACGTCATGTCATGACGCTGGGTAATAAAGCATTCACTGTTCTCTGGCTACAGTTAGCAAATGAATCACATACTGTACAATCATAATAAGGAGTAAATGATCACCTCACTGTGCGAATTAGATATGAAGGAT
>NC_034175.2:4230393-4295544 GCF_002021735.2 Oncorhynchus kisutch | reverse complement strand
ATGTGAAAGTTCATGATCAGCACAGCAAAAAGAGAGAGAATGGAGGCATGGTTTTATGAAACAGTTCAATTCAGTGGCATAGACAGAAATTTGTTGGTGGGTGTCCCCCCCAATTTTTTTGCTGTGTTAACTGTGATAAAGGTACTGGATTATGAGCTGTCTTGTTTGCTAAATAAACAAATGACATAGGCAGTGGCATGGTGCATATAGCCAAAGAAGCACAGTGACATATGCTTCAATGCAGTCATATTTGTGGCATATTGGGGTTGTGGCTTTCAGTTAGTTATTTTTGGCAACCCATACTGTGAGAGTGAATGTCATTACAGTTAATCAAATATGACGAACCCAGTGCACTGCTTGCTATGAATTCTATCTGATGGCATTTGCATGTTCAAGGTAAAAGACAAAGAATGTCCCATTTGGAACACTGATAAGTAAACACCATCCTTTATTTTTAAAATCTCAATCTGATTGGATGGGCCTGTCTCCCATCAGGTGGGCCTGTCTCCCAGCAGGTGGGCCTGTCTCCCAGCAGGTGGGCCTGTCTCCCATCAGGTGGGCCTGTCTGCCAGCAGGTGGGCCTGTCTCCCAGCAGGTGGGCCTGTCTCCCAGCAGGTGGGCCTGTCTCCCATCAGGTGGGCCTGTCTCCCAGCAGGTGGGCCTGTCTCCCAGCAGGTGGGCCTGTCTCCCATCAGGTGGGCCTGTCTCCCAGCAGGTGGGCCTGTCTCCCATCAGGTGGGCCTGTCTCCCAGCAGGTGGGCCTGTCTCCCAGCAGGTGGGCCTGTCTCCCAGCAGGTGGGCCTGTCTCCCAGCAGGTGGGCCTGTCTCCCAGCAGGTGGGCCTGTCTCCCATCAGGTGGGCCTGTCTCCCATCAGGTGGGCCTGTCTCCCAGCAGGTGGGCCTGTCTCCCAGCAGGTGGGCCTGTCTCCCAGCAGGTGGGCCTGCACCCACCCAGGCCCACCCGTACTTACGCGCCGGGTTCAATTAAAATATACATCCCATTATTCAGAACGTGCTTCCCCTAAAGATGTGTAATTGACATTTCCAGCCCAAGGGCAGGCTATGCTTTTCTCTAGGGTGTTTGTCTGGGTAGAGTAGAGGGAGGGTGCTTTAGCAACACATAACCACCAGAGTGCAGATGTCAGCCATTTTTGCAATCATCACCAAAGTGCTTGCAGCAACCAAGGAGGTTTGGGCTTATTTTTATTTTTTACCCCTTTTTCTCCCCAATTGGTAGTTACAGTCTTGTCCCATCGCTGCAACTCCCATACGGACTCGGGAGAGATGGCTGGCTACAACACAGCCTGGGATCGAACCCAGGTCTATAGTGACGCCTCAAGCACTACGATGCAGTGCCTTAGACTGCTGCGCCACACGGTCGAGGTTTGGGATTTAGATTATGCATGATAGTATAAACTACCCAACAGGGAATCTAAGCACTATTTCCCTCTGCCTTGGGAGAAAATGCCATTTATTTGACCATTTTCATGTGGCTTTCCTCTCTGGGCTTGTTTCAGAGTATAAGGGTTTCTTTTTTGTGATTGTCAAGTGATTTGACATTAAATATATTGCATCCTACACCAATACTATTATTATTACATAACTATTACATTAAAATGATCATAATAGATAGTTAAACTACAGTTACATGGAATAAATGCTTTATAACCCTCTCAGCATCTGGGAGAAAGAAGACAAGACGGAAATGTCCAATAGTTCCACTGATCTGCTCATCACAGTGATGGAGACCATCTCCCTCCTCTGCAGTAAGACCTTGGCTGCAGAGATAACATTCCACATGGGCCCACTAAAATTCTGATCTGGGACAAAGAGATTCAGGCCCAGTAACAGTTTCCAGATTTTGTCATGGTCACAGAATGTCCAAATCAAATGCTCCAGGATTCAGGAAGAGGAGGAGAGACCATTTTCGTTCAATCTGTGGCTTTGAGGTTCTCCAGACTTCACTGCCTGTCAAAAGAGACTAGAAACGTCATATATAAGTGATTCAGAGGCGCAGGTTAAACTGCTCCTCCCTTAGAGCAGCCATCAGCAGTTCATATGACTCCTGTGGGATGCCACATCCAACACGATCTCACAAACTCACTGCTATATATGATGTTGGTCCAAAAGACACAAACATCGATTTGCGAGGCTTCAGTCAAACGTTCAATACTGCTGTCAACCTTTCCTCAGAGACCGGCCACATCACTGTTACTCTGACTACATGGGACAGTAGCAATTGAGGGGGGAAAAGGACTACCAATATAGAGGTAACTCTTCCTGTGCCATAAAGATCTAGAGCTATTGGCAGAGGCCAGTCTCGCTAAAAGAAATATCGGCATCTGTTGTGCTGGTAAATGACAACACAATAAAGCCAAAACAACTCTTGCTCTGTGGATTAGTGAAAGTGAAACATCTTGTTTAGAGTCCTACATAGGCCTGTGTGCCGAGAGGGATCAATAACTCATCGCGAGCCTGGCTAATCAGCCGGAAGAAACAACCGTTTGTCACGCAGAAAAGATGTCCGCCCATTTAATTATTAGTATGGGAAGCTGGCCAACCGGTGGGCAATTTGTCAGTCAGTCGTTGAGAAACAGGAATAAATTAATTAATATAATGAAGGTATAGCGGAAGGACAGCACGAGAAGCCGGAGGTGATTATTTGGTGTATTTAAATTTCTGTCATGACAGGCTACTAAGGTTACATCCCTTGTAACTACCGCTCACAGATGCTGATGTATAGAAAAATAAAAACTGTTTTTCCAAGGAGAGTGTGATTAGAAGCTCAGTTTGAGTGTGATTTCAAGCTCAGTTATGTTTTATAGTCATAACCTCTGGAACTCTCAGCAGTAGCCTACAAAGACACGTCAGAAGGATTCTGGGTCACATGGAAGGCTTCACACCTGACTTACATCTGCCTACACAACCCTGGATGAATTACATACATCAGACACACACCTGACTTACATCTGCCTACACAACCCTGGATGAATTACATACATCAGACACACACCTGACTTACATCTGTCTACACAACCCTGGATGAATTACATACATCAGACACACACCTGACTTACATCTGCCTACACAACCCTGGATGAATTACATACATCAGACACACACCTGACTTACATCTGTCTACACAACCCTGGATGAATTACATACATCAGACACACACCTGACTTACATCTGAACAATATGGATGAATTACATACATCAGACACACACCTGACTTACATCAGAACAATACAGATGAATTACATACATCAGACACACACCTGACTTACATCTGTCTACACAACCCTGGATGAATTACATACATCAGACACACACCTGACTTACATCTGAACAATACGGATGAATTACATACATCAGACACACACCTGACTTACATCAGAACAATACAGATGAATTACATACATCAGACACACACCTGACTTACATCAGAGCAATATGGATGACTGTTGGCTGATCTGGTCACATCTCTGAAGTCACATCTCTGAATGAGGTTATTCTTCGTCCCTCAAATGTTCATTGAAACAACTGTAGACTAGGTTAAGATGCCGCAGTCATAGCTCAAGTGCATGTAATTAGAGATTACACCAGACAGGACTGTCATGTGAACAGAGATCGATGGGCTGGATGTGTACCACAGAAGAAAACACGCCGCATACCATCTCAGATGAACTTCCCTTCTCTCCATTTCTCCCCTCTTTCCCCCAATTTGTCCTTCTCAATTTTCTCCTCATTTGTCTGAGTCAACATTGACCTCTAAATTCTCTCACCTAACTGCTTGAGTTCTCAAGTGGACAGAGATAGAGAGAAAGATAGAGATGAAGGGGTATGGAACCCTTCATCTCTATCTTTTCTCTCTATCTCTGTCCACTTGAGAGCCCAAGAGGTGAGCACCCAGAGCTCACTGCTCTTTCCCGTCTTTGGCCTTTCCTTCTACCTTTCTTCATCCCTGTCTATATACACTGTATCTCTGTTTCAATCCATTGTTTTGTCTGTATCGGAGCAAGCCTATGTCCCTCTCCCTCCAGCTTCTCCCACCCCTAGCCCCTCTCCCTCCTAGCCCCTCTCCCACCTAGCCCCTCTCCCTCCTAGCCCCTCTCCCTCCTAGCTCCTCTCCCTCCTAGCCCCTCTCCCTCCAGCTTCTCCCGACCCTAGCCCCTCTCCCACCTAGCCCCTCTCCCTCTAGCTTCTCCCGCCCCTAGCCCCTCTCCCTCCTAGCCCATCTCTCTCCAGCTTCTCCCGCCCCTAGTCCCTCTCCCTCCAGGTTCTCCCGCCCCTAGTCCCTCTCTCTCCAGCTTCTCCCGCCCCTAGCCCCTCTCCCTCCAGCTTCTCCCGCCCCTTGTCCCTCTCCCTCCTAGCCCCTCTCCCGCCAGCTTCTCCCGCCCCTAGCCCCTCTCCCTCCAGCTTCTCCCGCCCCTTGTCACTCTCCCTCCTAGCCCCTCTCCCTCCAGCTTCTCCCGCCCCTAGCCCCTCTCCCTCCTAGCCCCTCTCCCTCCTAGCCCCTCTCCCTCCAGCTTCTCCCGCCCCTTGTCCCTCTCCCTCCTAGCCCCTCTCCCTCCAGCTCCTCCTGCCTCTAGTCCCTCTCCCTCCTAGCCCCTCTCCCTCCAGCTTCTCCCTCCCCTTGTCCCTCTCCCTCCTAGCCCCTCTCCCTCCAGCTTCTCCCGCCCCTAGCCCCTCTCCCTCCTAGCCCCTCTCCCTCCAGCTTCTCCTGCCCCTAGCCCCTCTCCCTCCAGCTTCTTCTGCCCGTAGCCCCTCTCCCTCCAGCTTCTCCCGCCCCTAGCCCCTCTCCCTCCAGCTTCTCCTGACCCTAGCCCCTCTCCCTCCAGCTTCTCCCACCCCTAGCCGCTCTCCCTCCAGCTTCTCCCCCCCAGCCCCTCTCCCCCTAACCCTCTCCTCCTTCTTTGGCATGCCCGTGCCAGGTATTTGTTCAAATTCCTCACACCCTGCGGGGCTAGGTATGTCCCTCCACCCTCCCTCTCTCTACTTCTCGTCTTTACGACCTGTCTCAGTCGGTCTTGCTAACACATGTATGTGACATCAAGACCAGACCTCAGCATTGGTATCACATACAGTAATCATGCTAAGAGGCGTACAGTGCACAGGTTAATACTCAATAAGTACCACACACAACCAGGTCAATGTGGCTGAGTTGCTAGGGGCATAGTGGTGCTGGCAGACCCAAGATGGTGGTTTCAATTCCCGGGCAGAAGCCTGAATGGGAGTTAGAAGTTTCTTCTATGCTTAATGACCAAATCATTGCAATTTGAACTTGTTTCTGACATGGAAATATGTTGTTAGAGGCACTGGCTGCCTTACTGTAATTCAGAATTCAGACATCCCACCACCATATAAAGCTGTGTGTGTGTGTGTGTGTGTGTGTGTGTGTGTGTGTGTGTGTGTGTGTGTGTGTGTGTGTGTGTGTGTGTGTGTGTGTGTGTGTGTGTGTGTGTGTGTGTGTGTGTGTGAGAGAGCGAGAATCTGTGTGTGTAGTATTGACATTGGGCTGTAGTTGAAGTGCGTTAGTTATTGCAGCGCTCCCCGAAATGCCAGCAAATAAGGACGTCTCACTGGTGTGTCAGCACGTCTGTCCGTCTGCCTCCTGTTCTGGTCTGTTTCACTGGAAAGCCTTATGAGTCACAAATTTTTACTGGAAGATACTGGAACTAACACGCATATCAAGACCAGTGTGTTTGTGTAATCTAGATACTTATTCAATTTACAGTATGTTGCGGCAGAACGTTGCTGATTGTAGTTCTGTCTGTTGGATTGGCTGGTGCAATTAAGGTTTGATTCCTTTTGGGGTCGATAAAGTTACATTTTTACATTTTAATCATTTAGCAGATGCTCTTATCCAGAGCAACTTACAGGAGCAATTAGGGTTAAGTGCCTTGCATCAACACATCAACATATTTTCCCCACCTTGTTGGCACTGTGATTCGAACCAGCAACCTTTCCGTTACTCACCCAACTCTCTATCCGCTAGGCTGCCTGCCGCCCTTTACCTTATCTTATTCAGCCCCAATTGAGTGATTGACTTTGTAATTGAAGAAACACACGAGTGTAAATTTCACTGAAAGACTATTCTCCTGCGTCATCGTGACTCTTACTGGAAGGTGCATGTTCAGTAAACCCTAGTAACGTAATGAATGTAATGAAGAATGTACAATTTAGTTAAGTCATAGCAACAATGTTTGTACAATATGTATTGTACTCTAGTCTCTAGACTCACCATTGGTTGTGTTCTTGTGTTGTTCATTTTTGTGTCATGTTGTTATAAAGTAATTAAGCCTACTGTTTATTGCACTGGCAGGAGAAATATTGCATAATTCATTTCAAAGTGATTCACTGATTCACAGTGAATAGTATTAGTATGTCTTGGCCTAGGCTATGAGGGAGCCAGACACTGTATTTTTTTAAAACATTTGATTTAACCTTTATTTAACTAGGCAAGTCAGTTAAGAACAAATTTTTATTTACAATGAAGGTCTACCCCGGCCAAACCCTCCCTTAACCCAGGCGACGCGTGGCCAAACACTCCCTTAACCCAGGCGACGCGGGGCCAAACCCTCCCTTAACCCAGGTGACGCGGGGCCAAACCCTCCCTTAACCCAGGCGACGCGGCGCCAAACCCTCCCTTAACCCAGGTGACGCGGGGCCAAACCCTCCCTTAACCCAGGCGACGCGTGGCCAAACACTCCCTTAACCCAGGCGACGCGGGGCCAAACACTCCCTTAACCCAGGCGACACAGGGCCAAACCCTCCCTTAACCCAGGCGACGCGGGGCCAAACCCTCCCTTAACCCAGGTGACGCGGGGCCAAACCCTCCCTTAACCCAGGCGACGCGGGGCCAAACCCTCCCTTAACCCAGGCGACGCGGGGCCAAACCCTCCCTTAACACAGGCGACACGGGGCCAAACCCTCCCTTAACCCAGGCGACGCGGGGCCAAACCCTCCCTTAACCCAAGCGACGCGGGGCCAAACACTCCCTTAACCCAGGCGACGCGGGGTCAAACCCTCCCTTAACACAGGCGACACGGAGCCAAACCCTCCCTTAACCCAGGCGACGCGGGGCCAAACCCTCCCTTAACCCAGGCGACGCAGGGCCAATTGTGCGCTGCCCTATGGGACATTTAAGTATTTGTAGTAATATAACATCCTATATAAAATAAAATTGCTTTTTATTTCAGTAAAGGCTTCATAAGATAAATATTTATTTGGCTTTAAAAGGGATGTTCTTGATCTCTTAATTGAAAGGTTTGTATTAGTTTTACCCTCCAACAGTAATCCTTTTGCTGAGTCATCTCATCAGAATGCCAGATCCCCAACTTATTCCTCCTCTTGGAATCACAGCTGAGACCAAAGCATCCAGCTGATACAAATCTATAATGATATACTTTATGGAAAACTTTTAACATTTAGACATCATGGTAATACATCCCTGACTCATTGGCATCTGCAATGTACTGCAGTCTGATTTTGAGATACCATTTATGGTCAAATACTTGAATTTTGTGGGGAAATCTTTCCAGGACGTTTATCTGGACCTCGCTCAAAAATATTGAACCTATTATATCAAAATATAGAATTTTCACACGTATGATCATGCAACAACACTGTTCAACCCTCACCTTTTCTTTCCAGCAAATACAACTCATCTAAAAACGCACATAGTAACACAAGAAAGTCCAATTCAAGTGTTACGGAGCCCGTTATGTTGACCATAATATGAAGTGTTATGTGAGGCTGTAAATACAGAACACTTCATATGAACCTAAAGTATTGCAAGACACACTCATTCAAGCAAGCAATGTTACATTTCCAAATCTATTCATTATTTCAATTTAGAATAGAATAAATATGATCTAGATATGCATTAGGGAAGCTTGAAGAGTGTCCAAACTTCCACCATTTGACAATAACCATTTACTGTAAGTACTTGATTATAGGCTGCATGAATGACAGCTATAATAGTTACTTTAACCACGAACTTTAATAACTGACTAATATAACCAGATGTCCAATACAATAAATAAAACAAACCACAACAAATGTTCAGCCAAAGTATGGAACTCGATGTGCCACTAATATATGAGTGATGGGTGAAAGACCTCTCTCTCTCTCTATATATATCTTCTCTCCCTCTTACGCTGTGAACGTGTCTGTTTCTCCTCCTTCCCCTCCCGTGGACTCGTAGACACACCAGAGACTGGGCCGAGGGGGCGAGAGCCACACTATGAGGAGGGAGAGGAGAGGAAACATAGCATAGCGAGGCACAAAGTTAGGAGGAACAGCTTCAGATCCAACAACCATAATAATAAATAATAAAGAATTGAGGATATCTATTTTTTCTATAGACAAAAACTGGACCAACTATAGGCCTCTGTGTATTTTTGAATGGAAACTGAATCGGACATTCAGACTAATTAAATGGATGATGATGTTATTTGCAACTACCGGAATTGGATTGAATAAGGTAAAGACAACTCAACAGATTATATAGCCTACTTTAAAAAGGTGTATTTGTGGTCTTGGCTAGAGCAGTCTGTAATAAAGCTCTGGTCTTGGATATCCACTTCTGTGGAAGAATTATCTAATGCTGGGTGGATACGCTACCCATTCATCTGACCATTTAGCCTAAATGATTATTATCAATAATTAACAAGTCATCATTAGGCCTTCTCTACTCTTCAGTCAGTCTTTTCAGTTCTGTTTATGTCACTGTGTTTACCGTAGGCCGAGGCCTGTTTGTCAATATTTTTATTAAATTCAAACGTAATTTATATTCTCTGACTAAAAGTTATATTTGGAGCTTGCACCAAATATTTTCACAAAATAATACCTGTCACCTACATTTAGAAGACATAGACTAACCGTTTTAGATTATGATGTGGTAGTCTTGGCCTAACATTTTTAGAAAGAAAAATTAGGGAAAAATATTAAATATCTAAGTAACAATCTAAGGAAAGAAACCTCCAGGAAAAATGCAACAGTCTGAATGAAATGTCCATTTGTTAGAGATATTAACAGATATGTTATTTTAGGGGGCACATTAAACCTGTGGAGTGGGAGTTCGGCAGGCCCTCCACAGTTCAACAGTAGCTCTTAACCCCGGTACTGGCGGAGCCAACATGTGTCATAGGCTTTTTTTCTGCACTCTATCTTTACCCCTCAATCTGCTTTGACGTTACCGCGTACAATTACAATCACTACATTTACCACTACACCGAGAGCTATAAGTTAGGTTGGATATGTTATTTGGATTCGCCTATAGGAAACCATGTTGCAAACAAGTCTATACTTATGTGTTTATAACCAGTATTAACTTATTATAATTTGCCTAATGTAGATATCGCAATGTTTTGTTTAATGAAACAGTGGGTTTCAACCCTCATTTTACGCCCTAATAAATCACCGATTGTCAAACAAAACATGATATTTTATTGCCAACAACATGGGTTCTCTCTGTCTCCTGCCTTGCTCTTCCTATCCTCAGCCACAGCGGTGTAGCAAGCCGATGGAATTTCATAAACTGGTGAGGAATATGTTCTGTTAAGTTAAACATGTGGTGACAGCTTGACGCCGGAGTCTCTGCATTCTCGTGCCCCCGGTGCGCAAATGTGCACGTAGACATACATCTGGAAAGGTCCGAAAAACGCGTCAGCTTACTTGCCTCATGTTCAACTTCATGAGGCGCGCGGTGAACATTTGTATGCGTCGGTTCCCCATTTCGTTTCGTGCCATGAAATTGTTGCCCATAACCAGCGGTGCGACCTTAACAGGAGTGCAGGGGGTTCATCAGTAAATTTATGATCTACAACTGGCTCTACACCCCTACACAGAAAAGCCAGTGTGAAAAAAAGCACCATAAACGTATCTAGAATTGAAGCTTTGCCAATACAACGACTTTGCCTTTCTAAAATGCCTCTGTTACTGGGACTACTACACAAATACAATACATTGACAGAACATTCATCCATATGCCAAATCATTAAATGCTGTAGATGCTTTTCAGAAGGCCATTTTCTGTGTTTCAATGCTAATACATATAACTTTCTCCTCTCCCATTTCCCTTTCTCAACCATGCTCCCCATCTCCTATGTCTACCCCCCCCCTCCCCCCCACACACTCTTACCATTGTCCACCACCAAAACCCTCCCATCCAGCCAAGTAGAATCAAAATAATAGTTCCTCTCCCTCTGACATTTATATAAACCTAGCTAACCTCCACACCACCACCATTTCAGAAGTCTCAACTAAAAAGTATGGATTTCTCTAGCTCCCTGCCTCCCTCACCTTCTCCATTATACACCTCCCCCTTCATCCCCAACTCCTCCTTCCCCTCCGCCTCTCCATACATCTCTCCTTCCCCTAGCCTGGCCTCAACCGCTCTCTTCTGCTCCCTCCTGTCCCTCCTGGCTCTCCTGGGCATTGGGGGTAACCTCTACACCATGGGTCTCCTCATCAGACGCAGGAGAGGCAGGAGGAGGCGAGGGTGTTCTAGCTGCTGTTTAGGAGGGAGAGGAGCACCGTTACCATCCTGCCTCTCCTCCTCTCCCCCCTCCCTCTCCCCTTCCTCCTCTCCCACCTCCTCTTCCTCCACATCCCTCCATCTCCAGGTGCTGAGTCTAGCTCTGGCGGACCTCCTCTACCTCTTCACGGCTCCCTTCATCGTGTACGACAGCCTGGCGGCTGACTGGGCGTTTGGGGAGCTGGGCTGTCGCCTCCTCTTCAGCCTGGACCTGATCACCCTGCACGCCTCCATCTACACCCTCACCGCCATGAGTCTGGACCGCTATCGGGCTGTGGCCAACCCCCTGGCCACCACGTCCTCCCCCTCCTCCGGGTTGCTCCGTGTGGCCCTGGCCTGGGGCCTGGCGGTGGCCCTCAGCCTGCCCATGATGATCACCCTTCACCTGGAGGACGGAGACGACGGACAGCTGTGTGTCCCTGCCTGGGACGAGCAGAGCTCCAAAGTGTATATGAGCGTGCTGTTCTGTACCAGTATGATAGGGCCGGGGCTGGCCATCGGGGCGCTGTATGCTACTCTGGGCCGTCTCTACTGGGTGTCCCAGACCCAGCCCTGGGCCAGTGGTAGTGGGGGTAGCACGTCCTACCCTCCGCGGGCCCCAAGGCCCAAGGTCCTGCTCCTCATCCTGGGGATAGTTCTGGCCTTCTGGGCCTGTTTCTTGCCCTTCTGGGTGTGGCAGCTGCTGCCGCTATACCGGCCCGACATGCTGCGGACAGTGCCGGTGGGTACCCAGGTGACGGTGAACCGGATCCTAACGGGGCTGACGTACGGGAACTCTTGCGTGAACCCATTCTTCTACACGCTGCTCACAGGGGGGAAACGACGGAGGAACAGGCAGACACCGACGTCAGCGAATCAGCTCTGCCGCAAGAGCAGTCCGCAGTAGTGTCCGTGACAACACAGACAGTAGACAATAGACTGCTCTGGGGGCTGGTGGGGGGCTGCTTACAAACTGTCCGATTCAAACACCCCCGTCTCCCCCTGAAATATCAAAGGGCATTTCACTGTGTGATTGTTACTTCATAAGGACTATATTAAAGACAGCACTTTGTATGCACGGATGTGACTGGACCATACTTCCTATTTGGAGATTACAAATGTGACGGGCTGAGCGAAAATACCAAAGCTTCAAAACTTGAGAAATATCTCATTGATTGTATAAATTCACAAAAATACATCCACATACGGGCCATGAGTGGAGTATGACAACAGGGAAGCAGCGTTTGTGTGTTCTGTTATCATTTAGGGGGCTTTAGTGGAACCGTGCATTTACAGTAAAATGACGACGCACTTCCATCAGTCTGGAAGGCCAGAAAAGGTTTTGCTTTTGAACAGCAACTGATTGTCACTGGCCATGACATATTTGGAGATTTTTCTTTAAAAAGTTGTTTATTGACACAGAGACTGATGATTGAGGGGGTAGAGAGGACCTCGTGTCACGGACCCTTAACGTTTGATATGCACCCCTAAAGTCAGACCTTTTTTTATTATCAATACCTGCATGTTGGGTTTGGACTTTTATGTTGTAATGAACTCTGCAATGCTTTGCATGGTGACGATGACGCCTGTATTTATATCCAGTTTGGTGTGTATAATATGATATAATATATCAAATAAAAACATGCTTTATATACTAGAGTCTATGTCACAGGTTTTTGTTCCCTAGAGGAGAGGATGTGTTCCTCTTGACCCCTCAGAAAAGAACACAACATAACTGAAAATACAGATCTCATACCCACGGTTTTATGGTATTTATGACAATAGCAGACGAGGGGAGAGAAAGAGAGATGGCCAGAGAGAGAGAGACAGTGAGAAAAAGAGGGATTGTCAGAGAGAGAGAGAGAGACTGAGAAAAAGAGGGATGGCCAGAGAGAGAGAGACAGTGAGAAAAAGAGGGATGGCCAGAGAGAGAGAGACAGTGAGAAAAAGAGGGATGACCAGAGAGAGAGAGAGACAGTGAGAAAAAGAGGGATGGCCAGAGAGAGAGAGACAGTGAGAGAAAGAGGGATGGCCAGAGAGAGAGAGACAGTGAGAAAAAGAGGGATGGCCAGAGAGAGAGAGACAGTGAGAAAAAGAGGGATTGCCAGAGAGAGAGAGACTGAGAAAAAGAGGGATGGCCAGAGAGAGAGAGAGAGAGTGAGAAAAAGAGGGATGGCCAGAGAGAGACTGAGAAAAAGAGGGATGGCCAGAGAGAGACAGTGAGAGAAAGAGGGATGGCCAGAGAGAGAGAGACAGTGAGAAAAAGAGGGATGGCCAGAGAGAGAGAGACAGTGAGAAAATGAGGGATGGCCAGAGAGAGAGAGCAAAGATATATAGAGGGAAGGAGGGGGACAGAAGGCGAAAAAGAAAAAGAGAGAAAAAAGCAGAGAATGAAAGGCCAAGAAGAAAGTGCTGAGTGGAAAAATCCCTGGATTTGAGTTTGCACTCATACTTTTATTTGTGTGTCTGTGTCAGCGTGTCTGTGAGTCTCTCAGGTCTTCCCCTTCCCTGTGTGTGTTCGTTGGGCAGTCTCTCTCTCTGTGTCTCCTTGTAGCAACGGCGTGTCTGTCTGTGTCTGACTCAAACACTGACTGTACTGTACACCCAACAAAACCCTGTGGCTCTTTGATGCAGATGAGCAAATATTGTTGTTTGACAGAGAGGAGTGAGGTTGGGGGGGATAGGGGGCTGGGTGGGGGGATAGGGGGCTGGCTGGGTGGGGGGATAGGGGCTGGGTGGTGGGAGGGTTAGGGTCTGGGTGGTAGGAGGGATAGGGGGTTGGGTGGTGGGAGGGTTGGGTGGTGGGAGGAATAGGGGCTGGGTGGTGGTAGGAATAGGGGCTGGGTGGTGGGAGAGATAGGGGCTGGGTGGTGGAGGGTTAGGGGCTGGGTGGTGGCAGAGATAGGGGGTTGGGTGGTGGGAGGGATAGGGGGTTGGGTGGTGGGAGGGATAGGGGGTTGGGTGGTGGGAGGGATAGGGGGCTGGGTGGTGGGAGGGATAGGGGGCTGGGTGGTGGGAGGGATAGGGGGTTGGGTGGTGGAGGTGTACATATGTGAAGGTTTGTTTAGAAGTATTGCATGGGTGCATTTAAGAGAGGGGAGAAGAACAATGGACTTGTTGATGCATGTCACGCTACTAATCAGTGGGAATAGGGGACAGGTGTGTGTAATGAAAGTTCCGGAGGGATCCGTGACAGTAACATCAATGCATAGCATCAATGCCTTCCTCTTGCAGGAACTGCTGACACACTCCAGCCACAGGAGGTCTAGCCTTGTCTTGATTTAGGAGGAACCCAGGGCCAACCGCACCAGCATATGGTCTCACAAGGGGTCTGAGGATCTCATCTCGGTACCTAATGGCAGTCAGGCTACCTCTGACGAGCACATGGAGGGATGTGCGGCCCCCCAAAGAAATGCCACCCCACACCATGACTGACCCACCGCCAAACCGGTCATGCTGGAGGATGTTGCAGGCAGCAGAACCTTCTCCACGGCGTCTACAGACTGTCACGTCTGTCATATGTGCTCAGTGTCAACCTGCTTTCATCTATGAAGAGCACAGGGCGCCAGTGGCGAATTTGCCAATCTTGGTGTTTTCTGGCAAATGCCAAACGTCCTGCAAGGTGTTGGGCTGTAAGCCCAACCCCCACCTGTGGACGTCGGACCCTCATACCACCCTCATGGAGTCTGTTTCTGACTGTTTGAGCAGACACATGCACATTTGTGGCCTGCTGGAGGTCATTTTGCAGGGCTCTGGCAGTGCTCCTCCTGCTCCTCCTTGCACAAAGGCGGAGGTAGCGGTCCTGCTGCTGGGTTGTTGCCCTCCTACGGCCTCCTCCACGTCTCATGATGTACTGGCCTGTCTCCTGGTAGCGCCTCCATGCTCTGGACACTACGCTGACAGACACAGCAAACCTTCTTGCCACAGCTCGCATTGATGTGTCATCCTGGATGAGCTGCACTACCTGAGCCACTTGTGTGGGTTGTAGACTCCGTCTCATGCTACCACTAGAGTGAAAGCACCGCCAGCATTCAAAAGTGACCAAAACATCAGCCAGGAAGCATAGGAACTGAGAAGTGGTGGTCACCACCTGCAGAACCACTCCTTTATTGGGGGTGTCTTGCTAATTGCCTATAATTTCCACCTGTTGTCTATTCCATTTGCACAACAGCATGTGAAATGTATTGTCAATCAGTGTTGCTTCCTAAGTGGACAGTTTGATTTCACAGAAGTGTGATTGACTTGGAGTTACATTGTGTTGTTTAAGTGTTCCCTTTATTTTTTTGAGCAGTCTATACAGTGCATTCGGAAAGTATTCAGACACCTTGACTTTTTACACATTTTATTACGTTATAGCCTTATTCTAAAATTGATAAATGTAAAAATCTTCAATCTACACACAATACCCCATAATGACAAAGCAAAAAACATTTTTTATACATTTTTGCCAATTTATTTAAAAAAAACAAATATTACATTTACATAAGTATTCAGACTCTTTACTCAGTACTTGTTGAAGCACCTTTGGAAGAGATTACAGCCTTGAGTCTTCTTGGGTATGATGCTAAAAGCTTGGTACACCTTTATTTTGATAGTTTCTTACATTATTTTCTGCAGATCCTCTCAAGCTCTGTCAGGTTGGATGAGGAGCGTCGCTGAACAGCTATTGTCAGGTCTCTCCAGAGATGTTGGATCGGGTTCAAGTCCGGTCTCTGGCTGGGCCACTCAAGGACATTCAAAGACTTGACCCAAAGCCACTCCGGCGTTTTCTTGGCTGTGTGCTTAGGGTCTCTGTCCTGTTGGAAGGTGAACCTTCGCCCCAGTCTGAGGTCCTGAGTGCTCTGGAGCAGGTTTTCACCAAGGATCTCTCTGTACTTTGCTCCGTTCATATTTCCCTCAATCCTGACTAGTCTCCCAGTCCCTGCCACTGAAAAACACCCCCAAAGCATGATGCTGCCACCACGATGCTTCATCGTAGGGATGGTGCCAGGTTTCCTCCAGATGTGACACTAAGCATTCAGGCCAAAGAGTTCAATCTTGGTTTCATCAGACCAGTGACTCATGTTCTGAGAGTCTTTAGGTACCTTTTTGGCAAACTCCAAGTGGGCTGTCATGTGCCTTTTACTGAGGAGTGGCTTCCTTCTGGCCACTCTACTATAAAGGCCTGATTGGTGGAGTGCTGAAGAGATGGTTGTCCTTCTGGAAGGTTCACCCATCTCCACAGAGGAACTCTGGAGCTCTGTCAGAGTGACCATTGGGTTCTTGGTCACCTCCCTGACCAAGGCCCTTCTCCCCAGATTGCTCAGTTTGGCCAGACGGCCAGCTCTACTCTAAGCTTACTCTAAACTTGTTCCATTTAAGAATGATGGAGGCCACTGTGTTCTTGGGGACCTTCAACACTGCAGACATTTTTTGTTACACTTCCCCAGATCTGTGCCTCAACAGAATCCTGTCTTGGAGCTCTATGGACAAATCCTTCAACCTCATGGCTTGGTTTTTGCTCTGACATGCACTGTCAACTGTGGGACCTTATAAAGACAGGTGTGTGCCTTTCCAAATCATGTCTCATCAATTGAATTTACCACAGGTGGACTCCAATCAAGTTGTAGAAACATCTCAAGGACGATCAATGGAAACAGGATGCATCCGAGTTCAATTTTGAGTCTCATAGCAATGGGTCTGAATACTTTTGTTTTTTATTTGTAATACATTTGCAAACATTTGACTTGTTTTCGCTTTGTAGTTATGGGGTATTGTGTGTAGATTCTAGAGGATTTAAAAAATGTAATCCATTTTAGAAAAAGGCTGTAACGTAACAAAATGTGGAAAAGTCAAGGGGTCTGAATACTTTCTGAATGCACTGTATGTAATAATTGACATTATTTGATTCAATACAACGTTTAGTCGTAACATCCTATTGAAATAATATAATAGAAATATCCATTTATATCAGTTATATCACCATACTATGGTTCTGTCCTCTGTATGATGTGATCATTAACTCCAGAGTTAAAGAAACAGAGACAGAAGGGCACTTTATCCACCCCAGTCCCTCAGAGATATTCTCCTTGAGATGAATGGTTCAGGGTCAACACAGATCCATCAAGTAGGGTTTTAAATGAATTGCAGAAGGTAAAAGGCCTGTCTAATATTACATTACTGATGAATGATGTTTTTCCTCTGTCCATTCAAATCATGTGGCATTCAAGGACATAAGGTAGTGGTTGAAATGTACACAATTGTTACCCAGAGGAAAATCGGGGATGGTTGTACTTTTTCAAGGGGAGGGTTTAATATTTGTTTTATTTAGTCCAGGGGAGGGGCATGTCATTTGTAATCAATTAAATGTCATATTGCTCCGTGTTTGAGAATGAGTTGCTTATTATATCTCGATGTGTGCCCAATGCTGCCCCTCATACCTGATTCTCTGCTGGGCGTGCAATAGAGTCTGCCTAGTGTGGTCTCAATAAAATGTTCCATACCCTATACTATAGGCTATATGAAGAGCATGCTCTGAGAATCACAGGGCAAAGTTACAGTGCCTTCAGAAAGTATTCATACCTTGACTTATTCCACATTTTGTTGTGTTACAACCTGAACTCAAAATGGGTTAAATAGATTGTTTTCTTTCACCCATCTACACAAGGTTTTGACCCTTGTCTGTTTTCTGGATTCCATACCCGCCTGCCTGACCTCCAGCCTGCCTGACCTCCAGCCTGCCTGCCACTCTGTACCTCCAGGACTCTGATCTGGTTTTGACCTTTTGCCTGTCCACGACCATTCTCTTGCCTACCCCTTTTGGATTGATTAAGATAATGCTTGTAATCATTAAGGAATTACAAGTTTTTCAGGACACAAAATGTACAGAATAGAGCTAAGCACAGGCTAAATGTAAAACCTGGTTCAGACTACTTTCCACTATAAGGGCACAAGGCGAGACCCAGATGCAGACATGGGAGGCAGATGGTTTCAATCTTTGATATTTATTAACATGATGCAGCCACCACTATGCTTGAAGATATGGAGAGTGGTACTCTGTAATGTGTTGTATTAGATTTGCCCCACATGTAACACTTTGCCTTCTGGACAAAAAGCGAATTGCTTAGCCACATTTTTAGCAGTATTACTTTAGTTCCTTGTTGCAAACAGGATGCATGTTTTGGAATATTTTTATTCTGTACAGGCTTCCTTCTTTTTACTCTGTCAATTAGGTTAGATTTGTGGAATAACTACAATGTTGTTGATCCATCCTCAGTTTTCTCCTATCACAGCCATTAAATTCTGCAACTGTTTTAAAAATCACCATTGGCCTTATGGTGAAATCCCTGAGCCGTTTCCTTCTTCTCTGGCAACTGAGTTAGGAAAGATACCTGTATCTTTGTAGTGAGTGGGTGTATTGATACACCATCCAAACTGTAATTAATAACTTCACTATGCTCAAAGGACTATTCAATGTCTGTTTTTTTGTGTGTTTTATACCCATATACCAATAGGTGCCCTTCTTTGTGAAGCATTGGAAAACCTCCCTGGTCTTTGTGGTTGAATCTATGTTTGAAATTCACTGCTCGACTGAGGGTCCTTACAGATATTTGTATGTGTGGGGTACAGAGATGAGGTAGTCATTCAAAAATCATGTCAAACACAATTATTCCATGCAACTTATTATGTGACTTGTTAAGCACATTTTTACCCCTGAACTTATTTAGGCTTGCCATAACAAAGGGGTTGAATACTTAATGACACAAGACATGTCAGCTTTTTATTTTAATTCATTTGGAAACATTTGGAAAAATATCATTCCACTTTGACATTATAGGGTCTTTTTTAACACAGGCTGTAACACAACATGTAGAACAAGTCAAGGGGTGTGAATACTTTCTGAAGGCATTTTCTAAGAAAATGTACTTCCTTCCCGTGTTTTGTGCTGCTGGGACGGTGCAAAACTAGGCTATACTGTATTACACACAGCAATGGATAGGCTATCCCAATCATGAGCCCTGGCCTGCCCTGCTCTTGCTGATGTAGACATAAAGCCTTTTGTGCTGTCTAACCAATGGCTGTGATGTGTACAGTGGAACTTCAGAAGGCGAGTCAAAGGCTTCTTCCAGAAAAATGTTTTATTTGTAAAAATAAAATAAAAATGCAATATCTGTGCGCACGGTCTAGGCCTACTGATGTTCTGTTCCGTATAGGAGGGAGAGCGCAAAGACGAGAAGGAGGACTGGAGTTAAGCTTGCTACACCTATAATTTATTTTTAATGAAAATTTTTAATGAAAAATATTTTGTTGCCCATAGTGAAGCTATTTGTCAGAGCTATTGACCTCACAATAAACCATATTTGACTAATTTACATAACTTTACATTACTATGAAGCGGCAGCATGGACAGTGCATGGGTGCTGAAATGCTAATTCGAGAAGGCCTAATTAATTTAAACAGTGTTAATTTGACTTTAGGCTACTAACAACAAGAGGGCTTTGTGTTGGAGCCCAATTCTTCCTATTCAAGAAATAAGAGGTATGTCTACCTGTTTGATAGACAAAATTAGTCTACAATCCATAGATTTTATCAGCCATATCAGTGTCAATAAAGGACTTGATGTGTTAAGTTAAAACCAGTGCTCGAGTTGAGGGGGTATGTGAGAGGGAGCAAGCTGGGTAGCCTAAGAAAGAAAAATAATAATTTTGGCTATATTATTATTATTTATTTGACCTTTATTTAACCAGGGGAAACCCATTGAGACCAGGGTCTCATTTTGAAGGTTGCCCTGGGAACAATAAATCTACATAATCAGAATCAAAACAACACAAGCAATTTACAATTTCACATTTCAACAAATCAAATTCAAAAGCAGCAGATAAAATTACACATCAATCAAAACAAGTGCATTTGTCCTTCACCACATTCCTCATGAAAGTCCCAACCTGACCCTTCGAGACCAGAGAGTGAAGCCTCAAAGTGGGCTGCATGTCCTTCCATGCGCTAAGGCCACAATAACTAAAGGCAATCTTCCCCAACTCTGTGGAGACCAGAGGAACCTCTAGAACTATTCAGTCTTGAGAGCAAGTCTGGTGGCTTTATTTCCAATTAAGAAGTGAGGTAGCTAGGGAGTTTCTGGAGAACTGTTTTACATACAAATAGCAGCCAATGTTGGGCCCTTTTGGTAGTCAGAGATTCCCAGCCAACAGAATTATATAAAAGGCAATGATGTGTACGAAAATATTGTCCAGTGATATAGCTAAAGCCACCATTTAAGAAATCAATTGTGAAGCATTTGTGACATGCTACAGGCTGGCAGGAGAGCTCAGAATTTCAACAACAGGACTTTAACAACATGCCTATACATTTTGCATTAAGGCTATAAACAATTACTTTATTTTTTTACTTAGAGTTAAATAATAATGAAATGAAAAATGTCTTATTAGGCTATAGAGTCATTCTACAATGCCTTTGAATTCACATTTAGAAACATGAGTTTGGCCAGTCTTTGGTTTGAGAATCATGCGGTGAGCCATACATGCCTAGTTAATTTAACCTAACAAATGCTCTTATGCCCTAATCACAGTAAACACAAATCTATTTTGTGATAACAATATCATGGAATAAAATAGAATACATTTGTAAATTTACAGGTGCATATACTGTAGGCCTACCTGATGATATGCGGGCGGCTTCTGTGTTAAAAAACAAATGACGTTTTCTCGAATTCATGTATGATCTGATACTTCAGATGTAACTGGTTCTGTTGAGCTCCATGTTTACAGTTGGACAACTTTAGCACTGTTCCAGGCTTAGACTATCCTCTTTTTTAAAAGTCTAGTTTCTCAGACCGCAAAGAAGATGATAGATTCATGCCATACTTTTATTAGAATGGAGATCTTTTCACCCCTACCGGTGGTCTGCGAATCACAACTCACCCCTACCGGTGGTCTACGAATCACAACTCACCCCTACCGGTGGTCTACTAATCACAACTCACCCCTACCGGTGGTCTACGAATCACAACTCACCCCTACCGGTGGTCTACGAATCACAACTCACCCCTACCGGTGGTCTACGAATCACAACTCACCCCTACCGGTGGTCTACGAATCACAACTCACCCCTACCGGTGGTCTACGAATCACAACTCACCCCTACCGGTGGTCTGCGAATCACAACTCACCCCTACCGGTGGTCTACGAATCACAACTCACCCCTACCGGTGGTCTACGAATCACAACTCACCCCTACCGGTGGTCTACGAATCACAACTCACCCCTACCGGTGGTCTACGAATCACAACTCACCCCTACCGGTGGTCTGCGAATCACAACTCACCCCTACCGGTGGTCTACGAATCACAACTCACCCCTACCGGTGGTCTACGAATCACAACTCACCCCTACCGGTGGTCTACGAATCACAATTCACCCCTACCGGTGGTCTACGAATCACAACTCACCCCTACCGGTGGTCTACGAATCACAACTCACCCCTACCGGTGGTCTACGAATCACAACTCACCCCTACCGGTGGTCTACGAATCACAACTCACCCCTACCGGTGGTCTGCGAATCACAACTCACCCCTACCGGTGGTCTACGAATCACAACTCACCCCTACCGGTGGTCTACGAATCACAACTCACCCCTACCGGTGGTCTACGAATCACAATTCACCCCTACCGGTGGTCTACGAATCACAACTCACCCCTACCGGTGGTCTACGAATCACAACTCACCCCTACCGGTGGTCTACGAATCACAACTCACCCCTACCGGTGGTCTACGAATCACAACTCACCCCTACCGGTGGTCTGCGAATCACAACTTTCTGGCACTTTGCCATGTAATGCTTACAAAAGAAAAAACAGTTTCTAAAACTGCATCTAAGGCTCTAGTCTGTCCTAGGAGGGTAAACGATAGGCATGTTCTCTGCTATCCACTATGTTTGAATTGTTATTATGGGTATAGTGGAGGGTCACTTGTTTTTTTTTTAAGCGTTCAGGGAGGGTCGGGTAAAAGTTGTTCAGGGAAGGTCAGGTAAAAGTTGTTCAGGGAGGGTCGGGTAAAAGTTGTTCAGGGAGGGTCGGGTAAAAGTTGTTCAGGGAGGGTCGGGTAAAAGTTGTTCAGGGAGGGTCGGGTAAAAGTTGTTCAGGGAGGGTCGGGTAAAAGTTGTTCAGGGAGGGTCGGGTAAAAGTTGTTCAGGGAGGGTCGGGTAAAAGTTGTTCAGGGAGGGTCGGGTAAAAGCTGTTCAGGGAGGGTCGGGTAAAAGTTGTTCAGGGAGGGTCGGGTAAAAGTTGTTCAGGGAGGGTCGGGTAAAAGTTGTTCAGGGAGGGTCGGGTAAAAGTTGTTCAGGGATGGTCGGGTAAAAGTTGTTCAGGGAGGGTCGGGTAAAAGTTGTTCAGGGAGGGTCGGGTAAAAGTTGTTCAGGGAGGGTCGGGTAAAAGTTGTTCAGGGAGGGTCGGGTAAAAGTTGTTCAGGGATGGTCGGGTAAAAGTTGTTCAGGGAGGGTCGGGTAAAAGTTGTTCAGGGAGGGTCGGGTAAAAGTTGTTCAGGGAGGGTCGGGTAAAAGTTGTTCAGGGAGGGTCGGGTAAAAGTTGTTCAGGGAGGGTCGGGTAAAAGTTGTTCAGGGAGGGTCGGGTAAAAGTTGTTCAGGGAGGGTCGGGTAAAAGTTGTTCAGGGAGGGTCGGGTAAAAGTTGTTCAGGGAGGGTCGGGTAAAAGTATATTTTACTGAAGGAGGGCCATCCATTTTCAGGTCCGATTTTCTCCAGTTGTTATTCATTATAAATAACGTACAGTCCCTAAAAGTTCTCTCGGTTACTATTCAGAAAGGCCTAAATGTAACTTAGTGAAGGGAATCTCAAATCCGCAGAGAGAGTGGACCTACACAGGGGGTAAGGAGGGAGCTGGTAAGTCCTGTAACTAAGAGACATATTGGTAACACCTGACCCCTAAAACACTGATGATGAGAAACATTGGTGAGCAGTAGCTCGTTGGATTGGTTGGCTGATGGGCAAACACCCTTTTCCATGGTACTTTTATCAACATACACAGCAACAACACCCTCTGGAGACATCCCAAACCAATTCAAGTTTGTTTTGACAGATCGCTATACACGATAAGTCTACAATAATTATGTGATGTCAACAAATGACGCATTCACTTTCATGGCGATATGGGTGAACTGTGGAAATTGTTGTGGACTTCAGAACTGTTCTAGCCATCTGAATGTGCGTCCTGGCCGTTCTGTCTGTATGGTTGGGAGCCTCTCCTGAAGTCTCGGGTTTTGCCGCCATGTGTTTCCATTTACCTGGGTTACCTCGGAGCGTGACGTTCCCACCGCAGTTATTACCCAGCGCCCTGGGGGGGGCGCTTCTTCTGTGAAGTTAATGTAATAGCCATCCACCTTGAGACCCTTAATGTCACAGACAACTAGTCGGTCTCGGAGACCTTCTTAGTCCAACTGGGCTCTCGGACTAGACGTTATAGTAGAGATACAGCATATTTGACAGACAGACACGCTGTATAAAGAAAAACATATTGGCATGCTCTTGGGACGAATGTAGGGTTCATGTGGGAATGTGCTCCACGGATCCCAAACTTACAGCAAAATGACAGAAATGGAGGGTTAAACTGAAGCTCATCCAAAACAGACATTTCACTCCATTTTCGCCATTGGGGATTTGACAGTACTGGCAGTGGAGTTGGTCGTTGAATATTGCCCGTCTCAGGCATATTGGACAGGCCGTGGGTGTCAGTGTATTCTCATACTCCATATATCAGATGATTAAGTTATCCCTCACGTCTGCTGGGATGACTGAGTGTTTGATAAACTTCAAACACGTTGTGTTTATTCAACCCAACCAAACCGGCGGAAAATATTGCCTCAGTCGGAGGCTTAGCCAATCCATAAACTGTGGGTTTGTGTTGGTAGTAACTAGCTCCTGCAGGTCGGGTCCAACCATAACTTCTGCCTCCTGCTCTCCACAGAAACTTCTTATTTCACACCAGAGACGGGTGTCTTCGTCCTCCTATCCTCTCGTCCACAGGGAGAGCAAGAAGACATATTTTCTTTCAGGAGCGTTGCTCTGTTACCTGAGAGGTTCATAAATCCAACACGTCTATTTCCTGGAACTGTTGAGTGTCTTTCCATCCCCTCGTCCCTCCGCCCCTCCGCCCCACCCTCCAAACCCTTCTCTCAGCCAGTGTTTAGGCCTGGAGCAGGTGCCCCTCCCCTGGGCATCCTGCTCAGGAAAGGACCCTGCTGTGCAGACGAGACTGGGCCGCAGCCCGGGCCAAGCTCATGCTGTGAGGGGTATAAGAGGCTCCCTTCTATCCAGACACACACAAAAAAGATTTGCCTTGCAATCCTCCTCCTCTCTCGCTCCGTTTCTCTCCAAAATGCAATCTTCCCATCTGTTTTCCCTCTCTCAAATCACTCTCTTTCTCTACTTCACAAGTCTCTCTGTTTCCCTCTCTCTCTCTGCCTCCCTGTCCCTTCTCTCACCCCATATGACTTTATAAAGGTTACAGACTGAAGCACGTCCATCAATCCTGGAAAATTATGAAAAACATGACAACTAAAAAAAGGTTTAACTCTTTACTCAAGCTATCATAATAAGCAGTAAGAGTTACTCATGCCCTGTAGTCACTCATGTCCTGTAGGCCAAGCTGTGTGAGTTACTCATGTCAGTGTAGTTACTCATGTCCTGTAGGCCAAGCTGTGAGAGTTACTCATGTCAGTGTAGTTACTCATGTCCTGTAGGCCAAGCTGTGTGAGTTACTCATGTCAGTGTAGTTACTCATGTCCTGTAGGCCAAGCTGTGTGAGTTACTCATGTCAGTGTAGTTACTCATGTCCTGTAGGCCAAGCTGTGAGAGTTACTCATGTCAGTGTAGTTACTCATGTCCTGTAGGCCAAGCTGTGAGAGTTACTCATGTCAGTGTAGTTACTCATGTCCTGTAGGCCAAGCTGTGTGAGTTACTCATGTCCTGTAGGCCAAGCTGTGTGAGTTACTCATGTCAGTGTAATTACTCATGTCAGTGTAGTTACTCATGTCCTATAGGCCAAGCTGTGTGAGTTACTCATGACAGTGTAGTTACTCATGTCCTGTAGGCCAAGCTGTGTGAGTTACTCATGTCAGTGTAGTTACTCATGTCCTGTAGGCCAAGCTGTGAGAGTTACTCATGTCAGTGTAGTTACTCATGTCCTGTAGGCTAAGCTGTGTGAGTTACTCATGTCAGTGTAGTTACTCATGTCCTGTAGGCCAAGCTGTGTGAGTTACTCATGCCAGTGTAGTTACTCATGTCCTGTAGGCCAAGCTGTGTGAGTTACTCATGTCAGTGTAGTTACTCATGTCCTGTAGGCCAAGCTGTGAGAGTTACTCATGTCAGTGTAGTTACTCATGTCCTGTAGGCCAAGCTGTGTGAGTTACTCATGTCAGTGTAGTTACTCATGCCCTGTAGGCCAAGCTGTGTGAGTTACTCATGTCCTGTAGGCCAAGCTGTGTGAGTTACTCATGTCCTGTAGGCCAAGCTGTGTGAGTTACTCATGTCCTGTAGACCAAGCTGTGTGAGTTACTCATGTGCTGTAGGCCAAGCTGTGTGAGTTACTCATGTCCTGTAGGCCAAGCTGTGTGAGTTACTCATGTCCTGTAGGCCAAGCTGTGTGAGCAAAGAAACTGAATTGATTGACTCCCTGAAGCATCACAAACAGTCACAACTGACACATGGTTACTTACTACATCATTTAATGTGGTAACAACATTTATCAAAGTATTAGGGTAGGGTTTATTTTAGCGAATGCAATTGAAAACCTGTTCAAAACTCCCCTACTCGTAATTGCTAGTTTGACAGCAAACACTCAAACCAGGGAACAGACAGTCTCTTTGTTCACCATATGGCACCCCCACCATGAGGAACCCTCCTGCCAGCCACGTCCCCTGTCTTCACACTTCTGTGTCAGCCACCAACATCAGGCGAGACCCAGGCTTGCGTGCCTTGAAGGCTGGAGGTTACATAAACCTACATAGGCTCTGCAGTTCACACATGGGCTCTTACTAGTAAAGACTGTAAATATGGCATGTCTCTCCATCCTTCTACAGGGCTTGTAGAAAAAATAATTTCAAAAAGTTGAACAAGAAGAATATAGATTTGCAATCACACAAAAAACATTGCAATATCAAACAATGAGAGTTGGATCAGAGTTGGATCATTGTCCCCCCTGAATGCGATGTATTGCTGTTCTCCCCATTTCTGCAGACTGCAGTAGGATTGTATTGAAATGACAGGTAGGAGCAGTCTTTCAATCATCCCGGGTTGTGAGCTTTTGAGATCAAAGCAAAGAGCTGTGTGTAGCAGTGTGTGCACGTGTTGATATTCGGTGCTAATTAGTGAGTTATTTACACAGTTAACGCACATTTTGGTCAGCAAGCAGGGTTTGTACAGTCATGAAAATCCTGGAAAAGTCATGGTGTGCAGCTGTGCGCATCACCTGCATGTGCGCCAGTGTGAGTCGGCCAGAGTAGTGAGAGAGAGAGACAGCAGCAGGTAGGCCTAGCCTATAAAATAATGATGGACAACAGACTAATTAGATAACAACTAACTACATATCGTGAAGCCTGGCTAGTTATCTCGGCAGTTATCCATTTAACATTATCATGTATTAATGTCACCGGTACTCCAACTGCAAATGACCAACAAGCAGTTGATGAACTGGTGCCTTAAAGCTGGAATCTGTAAAAAAAATGTTTAACATGCTGTGTGACGCTCCTCAGCTCATCAACAAAAAATATAGGAACGGTGGAAGGGCGGCCATTGGAGCCGTTTCCCCCTACTGCAGAGTCCATCTTTAATAAACCAATGCCACATACTCCTGTAGAGACCAACCGTCTCTACAGCGCTGAATATTGGGAGCTGAAAAATACATCTGTGTGGAAAGCTGGAATTCCCCTCAGTTCAACATTGGCTATGTCATTCTGACAACTGTAAAATATATTCTTGGAATAGCCTAGTTGACAAATATCTCCAATGCTGTCAATAGATCTCCACTGAAACCAGAATATTTTAGCCTTACAAGGTTATAGATAAACACGCCTTAGTTAGTTACCTTGCTTTGAATTAGCCAAATAAATCCATTTGATCCCTGATTCATTGAATAAGTAAATTGTTTTATAAAGAAATATCAAGTATTTGGTTGTAATTATAGGCTTAATGCTGCAATATTTTATACGCTATGAAGGGTGGCCAACCATCCTCCAGGGGAGCCTTAAAGATGGAATCCGCATTAGGAACAAACAGCGCCACTGGCCACCCCACCACAGCTGTTATTGTTTTGTTGCTGAGCTGAGGAGCGTCGCGCAGCATGGTAAAAAAATATCTGTACATATTAGTGCTCTTCTATCAGGGAGGGAGTGTTTGTTGTTTGCGCTAACTTCTTCTGTCATTGTAATATCGAAGGATATTATGTCAAAGCAGAGTATCCCTCCGTCTTTCCATGTCTCTGCCCATAAACAGTCCTCCCTTGTCAAGTTGGGCATCAAAGCTCCTCTGACCTATTGACACTTAGCTCATCTGAACCCCATTCCCGAACTTAGACTTCAAAATAAACTCAGCAAAAAAAGAAATGTCCTCTCACTGTCAACTGCGTTTATTTCCAGTAAACTTAACATGTGTACATATTTGTATGAACATAACAAGATTCAACAACTGAGACAAACTGAACAAGTTCCACAGACATGTGACTAACAGAAATGGAATAATGTGCCCCTGAACAAAGGGGTGGTCAAAATCAAAAGTAACAGTCAGTATCTGGTGTGGCCACCAGCTGCATTAAGTGCTGCAGTGCATCTTCTCCTCATGGACTGCACCAGATTTGCCAGTTCTTGCTGTGAGATGTTACCCCACTCTTCCACCAAGGCACCTGCAAGTTCCCGGACATTTCTTGGGGGAATGGCCCTAGCCCTCACCCTCCGATCCAACAGGACCCAGATGTGTTCAATGGGATTAGGATCCGGGCTGTTTGCTGGCCATTGCAGAACACTAACATTCCTGTCTTGCAGGAAATCACGCACAGAACGAGCAGTATGGCTGGTGGAATTGTCATGCTGGAGGGTCATGTCAGGATGAGCCTGCAGGAAGGGTACCACATGAGGGAGGAGGATGTTTTCCCTGTAAAGCACAGCGTTGAGATGGCCTGCAATGACAACAAGCTCAGTCCGATGATGCTGTGACACACCGCCCCAGACCATGACGGACCCTCCACTTCCAAATCGATCCCACTCCAGAGTACAGGCCTCGGTGTAATGCTCATTCCTTCAACGATAAACACGGATCCGAACATCACTCCTGGTGAAACAAAACTGTGACTCATCAGTGAAGAGCACTTTTTGCCAGTCCTGTCTGGTCAGGCGACGGTGGGCTTTGTGCCCATAGGAGACGTTGTTGCCGGTGATGTCTGGTGAGGACCTGCCGTACAACAGGCCTACTACAAGCCCTCAGTCCAGCCTCTCTCAGCCTATTGCAGACAGTCTGAGCACTGATGGAGGGATTGTGCATTCCTAGTGTAACTCGGGCAGTTGTTGTTGCCATCCTGTACCTGTCCCACAGGTGTGAAGTTTGAATGTACCGATCCTGTGCAGGTGTTGTTACACATATTCTGCCACTGTGAGGACAATCACAACCCTAGTCTGTCCTATTGTTCTTTTGGTGTTTTTCAGAGTCAGTAGAAAGGCCTCTTTAGTGTCCTAAGTTTTCATAACTGTGACCTTAATTGCCTACCGTCTGTAAGCTGTGAGCTGACAACTGTTCCACAGGTGCATGTTCATTAATTGTCCTTGGTTCATTGAACAAGCACGGGAAACAGTGTTTAAACCCTTTATAATGAAGATCTGTGAAGTTATTTGGATTTTACGAATGATCTTTGAAAGACAGGGTCCTGAAAAAGGGACATTTCTTTTTTTGTGAGTTTATATGGAGACAGAATGCAATTCTCAGATCTTGGCCCATTCATCATACAATCCTTTAGGTCTAACAATTCACCAATAAATGGAACATAAGGGCAAACATATTATAGCTTGCCTTACACTGTTGAAATTCACTCACACTCACTTTTAATCAACTGGTGGTGGGCAGTTATTTCTTTACAAAATATGGAACCTGTTATGAGAAAAGAGTTGGCTCTATTTGACAATACAGGCATGTTGCAGTGTTGAATCAATGTATTATTTGGGTGTGGTGAAAATAAAACAAAAACATTCTTTGGTCAAAATTCTCCAAATAATTATATGTTTATTATTCTACACTCCAATTTTGTAATAAATGATAGAAAGTTTCTCAAGTCAGCTGGGTCCAGATACATCTGCAAGATTACAATAAAACATCTGTTTTAATCTTTTAGTAAAAAACATGCAACAGGGTGATCAAATTAAGATCCTACACCTGTGCACTAATACAGCCATGTGAACTACATGAGTTCTCACAGCACGTCTCACCTGTCCTCCATTTTGGTCCCTGTATTGTACTGCACTCATTGCACTGCAATTCTCCTTGTCCTCTGCCTCTGAGCTGCCATACTGCATGGTCACGCAAAGAGAAGAGATAGGTGTTGAACTGACTCAGTCCCAGAGACTCAAGAGTCAGACTAAGATCCACTATGTTGCCACTTACATCTCATCGCGTATAGTCTCACAAAAAATGCCAATGGAGCCACGGAGAGGATCAGGAAGGTGCCAAAGCAGGTGACCAGTATCAGAGACAGGTCTGGATGAAGGCAGCATGAGAGAGATCAGGATACAAAGTGAACGGTAAAGAGTGGCAGTTTTGGCACCACAATAATGAATATGATTTCAGACCAACAATGAGGAATGAAAACCTATAGCAATTGGCAAACTAAACGTTCAGGTGATATAGTATGACCTCACTGTCTAGTGTGATGCTGATCTCCTGACTGCTCCTCCTGGCCCTGCCTGCTCTGGCCACACAGCTGTAGGTCCCCATGTGACAGCTAGAAGCCCTCGCTACGCTGTACATCCCACTGACAGAGTCCCTGGCCACTGGCCAGCCGTCCCTCAGGAAGGAGAATGTTACAACCACTGTGGTCCAGTTACGGTCAGGATCAGGGTGACTATGTAGACTGTGGTTACCATGATGTTGGCTCAGCTTGCAGTTGTTAAGCTGGGCCTTACAGGTGAGGTTGAAAGCCCCGCCCTCTTTGACCACGGTCGAAGGAAATGCTGACAAAGTCACTGATGTGAAGAGCTCTGGAGAGGATATTGATTACACAGATTGATTATAGGAGGAAGTTGAGAAAAATATAGATTACAAAGAAGTAGAGAAGTGAAATATATTCCAATTGTCACTGACAAGAGCTAGAGTAATGAGTGGGGCGTGTCAAGTAATCTATGAAAAAGAGCATGACACCACATGCAAGACACCCATTACTCATGTGCTAGTCTCCTCACTCATGTGCTAGTCTCCTCACTCACCAATGACATTAACAGAGACTGCCTGGCTGTATTGGGTGTAGAAGACTGGCTGTCCTCTCCCTGCTCTGCACCAGTACTGGCCTGTGTGTGTGATAGAGGCACGCCACAGTTGGTAGACCGCCCCACCTCCACCACTGCCCCATATCTGCGCCACAGGGCCAGTGTCCTGCCTAATATAGTGTTATGAGCATTAGTTTGTTCCACTTGTTAGTACATTCCAGTTCCTGTACACAGTTATCCAGTGCCATGTTTTACTATCATCACTCAGGGAGTGATGGATACAACAAGTAGCCTAACACCCACATTCTATTAGATCGCACTGAAATCTATCACACCTCCCGACCTCCAATATACACCATCAGAGAAGCAACATAAAGAGGGAGCCAGAGGTCACACCTGTCTTTGTGCCAGTAGAACTGCCAGCCCAGCCCAGAGTGGCCAGGTAACTGACATGCCAAGGTGACTGTGTCCTCAGTGTACACCTGTCGTCCTGAAGGCTCCACGGTCAGAGTCGGCATCAGTAGAACCTCTGTGAACTCTGTGTGTAGAATTTCAACACATTCTGGGCTATGTTTTGGCAAAGCACCCAAAGTGTTTATTTCAAGATATTGCTCAAGATACTGCCACACCTAAAGTCTACATTAGGTAACTTGATCTGTAAACTTGAATATAATTCATGGTCTAAAAATGAAGAGTGTGTGGTATTAAAACGATACTCACCTGATGATGGATAGACCACCAGTGTACTCAACACTAGAACAGAATAGACAAGACATTATGCATAATAAGGCATAGGACCTGATAACCCAAACTCAGACATAAGCAGTAAAAATAGGCTAAGTCTATGTGGCACTGGGTATTTAATTTTAGCCTGCAGATCCATGATCTAATTGCCAAGGTGATTAAAAAAGGTTAAACTTGGCTGATAGCCTACGTACAAAGTACAGGAAGGAGAGACATTCCTGAGCTATTCAGTGAATCATGTTAAATAAATAAATCATGGTTAGCAACGGTAGCTAGGCAAACCTGTTTTTAAGAAACAACATGTAGTTGGAGGGGAAATCAGTTTACTGAAAAATGTCAATAAACAGTTGGGCTAATTAAACGGTCCACAAAGGACCACACATATTGAAAAAAAGTTGACAACAATACATTTTACACATGCAATAAACTGCAATGGGGCCAATGTTATTGTTTTTAAAAACAGAGGCAACACCACGTGCTGACAACAACCATAATTTACCTTGCCTAACAACCATAGTTTGTTTACCTGGCTAACAACCATAGTTTACCTGGGTAACAACCATAGTTTACCTGGGTAACAACCATAGTTTACCTGGCTAACAACCATAGTTTACCTGGCTAACAACCATAGTTTACCTGGCTAACAACCATAGTTTACCTGGCTCTGACATCATCAACTCAGCATCCTGCTTGTAAAATGTCTGTAGACTTAGACCAAGCTGTGGGGTTTCATTTGGGAAACCTGAACCGAGATGAATCTGGTTCATATCCGCAACACTCACCTGGGGTGGCAGGAAAACGATGATAGCAGGCAGCCACAGGACTGCATCATCCGGTGAGACGCTGCGTCCCGCTCACTACGTACCCTAGCGTCGTACATGATTGAAGAAAATAATCTGTGTGAGGAAAGCAAAATTCAACACAGCACCGGTCCTTTCCCCAAAAAACAGGAAGTGGGAACGATATAGAATAGAGTGAAAGCTCTTGCAGTACTCCACTGTCTGGACAATATTGAAAGTCTGGCGGAGTCAGTATTAACGTTAGTGTTTTTACGCAAAGAGAAATTCAACCAAATAGAAGATTAATGTCATTTGGTGGAACGCAAAACGGCGGGTGAGTTGAAAGAACGTTGCATTTGACCACAGACTTGCCCAACACTGACTGAACAGCACAAAGCTAGCTAGTTAATTTGTAATGGCGGAGTGCTTGTAGCTAACTACGTGGGGTATGCTTAGTAGCCAACGTTGTAGCTAGCTAGCTGTCGCTGCCCAGTTTAGACAATTGTTGGTTATATAGCTAACTAAGAGCGCCGTTGGGTGTTATATCGATTTTCAAAAAAATAGACGTGAGTTGGTTACCTAGCTATCGATTAGTTAGCTCGATAACTGTTGTTACATTAGCTAACTACGTATGGTTGCTAGTTAAGCACAGCGACTTGAACAAAACTGTTGGATAACTAACTAGCTAACGTTAGCAAGTCAACAACATTAATTCAATCCACAAAGTTAACATTCATTGTAACGTTAGATGGCAATGACTAAACTAACTTGTTAGCCTACGACCTCTGAACCCTGTAATTGATGTGGTCATTTAAGGGGCAACCTGCAGTTGCTACATCCATTTTTTTTGTTTACTTAATGATTTCCTGATTGTAATAATTTAGTTCACCTAATTTCAGTGTGACAAAACAAGCAGGTACAGTGTAGAGAATCATTGTACCATCTAATCCCCTGTGAAATATATTTTCCATGACCAAAAATGTATTTTCAGCTGTTTGAAGCTGGGGTACAAAACCAAATGTAAAAGACAAAAACAAAACTTAATAACGGGAAGCATAGAAAATCTACTGCTTCTTAGATTTGACAAATCTATAACTAGCATACATTTAAAAAATATAAAAAAGTTTTCCCCTGTTTTCTCCCCAATTTCATATTATTATGTTTTACGATCTTGTCTCATCGTAACGGACTCGGGAGAGGCGAAGGTCAAGTCATGCGTCATCCGAAACATGACCCGCCAAACTGCGCTTCTTAACACCTGCTCGCTTAACCCGGAAGCCAGCCACACCAATGTGTTGGCGGAAACACTGTTCAACTGACGACTGAAGTCAGCCTGCAGGTGCCTGGCCCGCCACAAGGAGTCACTAGAGCACGATGAGCCATGTAAAGCCCCCGCGGTCAAACCCTCCTCTAACCCGGACGACGCTGGACCATTTTTGCGCCGCCCTGTTGGACTCCAGGTCCTTAGACCGCTGTGCCACTCAGGAGGCATATAACTAACATGTGAAATTGGTCGGTCACCCAAAAAGTTTAGCTCAACTGACATACAACATCAGAACCCAAAATATACCTCTTTTTTTTTACCACATGGGAGTAAAACCAAAAGTATATGTAAACAAACACTGTTTTTTGCCACAAATGGTTAAAACTATAATTTTTATATTATAGATGGTCAGTTTTTGCATCCATAGCTCTGTCAGAGTTGTTAGGCCTACGTTTCTCCAGCACCGATCCCTCCAGCCTTTTACAGAAACGGTTGGGGAGAGGCCTTGTGATTGCTGCTTTTGCACTGCCCTCCATTCTCCCTCTGCTTCTCCCATCCCTTCCACTTACCATTGCCCTCTTTTTCTCCCTCTGTCTTTCACTACCCCTCCCCCTGTCTCTGTTCCACTTCCCGCTCCCCTTTTTGTTCCTCAGGCGCCGTAGTAAATGGGACCAGCCGGGCCCAGGTCCTGGTTCAGACCAGATGGGGGAGGCGGCTCCTACAGGGGCTCTGGACGCTGCAGCTGCTGTGGCAGCTAAGATCAACGCCATGCTGGTAGCCAAGGGCAAGCTCAAGCCCTCCCAGATAGGACCCTCTGGACCATCTGGACCCCCAGACAAGGTAATGGTCAGGAAACCTCTTACACTGAAAACATTAGAAATGCTTTCAGTCTCTCACCTGTAATCTGTCTTCTCTCTGTCTTCGTTGTCTGTCCCTCTCTCGCCTCCAAATTCTGTAATCCCCTCACTCTTAATCTCTCTCTTTTTTTAGAGATATTGTTGTAAATATTAGCATGCGACACATAAAAATGAATCTTTGTCATCACCAGGTTGTGGGTGCAGGGAAGCCCCAGCCTCCTATGAAAGCGAAGGATGACCTGGTGGTGGCGGAGGTGGAGATCAACGACGTTCCTCTCCCCTGCCGGAACCTGCTGACCCGCGGACAGACACAGGACGAGGTCAGAGTCCATGACATCATTGTGATCTTTAGACCCATTGATTGACAATCTGGTCAACAGTCAAACTTACTGCTATGTTTACCCAGCTCTTTCTCTGTGTGAGACACACATGTACAGACTGGATCAGTGTCATGTAAACCAGTATGGGACTGAAAGTGTCTCACTTGAAGACAGTAAATGACCAGCTTCTTCTTCATCCTATTATGTGAAGATCAGCAAAGTGAGTGGTGCTGCTGTGTCCACCAGGGGGCGATACATGGCAGCAGTGGAGAAGTACAAGGCTCCACAAGGGTGAGTCCTGCTTCACACCTTCTTTATTACCACACTGCTCTACCAAGGATGTTGCTGGTATTTACTTTTCTCTATACAGACAAGTGGATCTGTTGTCTGATTGCATCATACAACCAAGTCTTAGGCTACTGACCGACTGCTTCTCTCTCTGTCGTCAGGGACCGACCCCTCTATCTTCACGTCCAGGGCCAGACCAGGGAGCTTGTCGACAGTCAGTACATCTCTATTTACCTCACCTAATTTGATTTAGATTATCACCATTTCTGAACATCAGGATCACCAGGGTCCTTCTTTCCTGACTTTCTATGTTGTGACGATCCAATCTCTCTCCAGGAGCTGTGAACCGCATCAAGGAGATCATCACTAACGGAGTGGTGAAGGCGGCCACCTCCTCCTACAGCGGAACCGGAGCCACAGTCCCAGTCTACCAGCAACACAAACCCCAGCCCCCCTCACTGCCCCCCATCAACCACCATCACAGACCACACTTCCAGTCTGGGGTAAGCAGTGTTTTCCACAAGTGCATAGAGTAGCCAGCCAAATAGAAAAAGTAACCAGCCAGGGCAATTTTAATTTACTGAAAATGGGTGAATTAGTTGTTTGGGGGGTGTGGCCTAGGCTTATATCAGGACTATTTTCTAAGTAAGGGAGCGTTTAACATGTCTTCTCTTGAGATGAAAGTCTTATGTACAGTGACTTTAGTCCCGACATCTTAGGAAAGGAAACCTAGGGAATCCTTTGGTTTATGTCACCATGGACACGCAGTGTAACCACGCTGTATGATTTATGAATGTCAAAGGGATATAGGAGATTGACTTTATTTAGTCAGTTTGACACTTTTTATAAACTAGTCAACACTTGCTGTTCAGTTGTCAATCAAAGCACAGTAAATAGTCTACCATGCACCACGACTCCATGTGGCTGTCTATGTGAAACACGCAAAGGAAAATACTTTGTCCTCTACGTGGGGCGTTACCTCGTCCGTCCGCTACGTGGGGCGTTACCTCGTCCGTCCGCTACGTGGGGCGTTACCTCGTCCGTCCGCTACGTGGGGCGTTACCTCGCCCGTCCGCTACGTGGGGCGTTACCTCGTCCGTCCGCTACGTGGGGCGTTACCTCGTCCGTCCGCTACGTGGGGCGTTACCTCGTCCGTCCGCTACGTGGGGCGTTACCTCGTCCGTCCGCTACGTGGGGCGTTAACTCGTCCGTCCTCTACGTGGGGCGTTAACTCGTCCGTCCGCTACGTGGGGCGTTACCTCGTCCGTCCGCTACGTGGGGCGTTACCTCGTCCGTCCGCTACGTGGGGCGTTACCTCGTCCGTCCGCTGCGTGGGGCGTGCAAATTCACTAGCATCATGCTCTCTCCTTCCTCTGTGTAAAGAAATTAGACTGCAACCAACCACAGTGCACACAAATTGTACCGGGAGGCGGGACAGACAGCACATTGCGTTTCCCTGTCATCGCTCGCTTTGTGACTGATGGGCACCTATCCTATCAATAGATCGCTAGAAGATGCATATCTTTCACTCTATCCACACGGCGAACTAGGGCTTGAAACGTTTAAATGGAAAGTAGCCTAGTTAATATAAAGTGGAAAAAGTAGGTGGCTGAATGAGTCTAACCGGCTGATTAGCTGACGGCGCTAATAAGAAAACAGAGTGTGTGTGTGTGATTGTCGCTCAGTGTGTATCAAAGTTATTTTATGAGTGTCAATGTCATTGATGAATCTTTAAGACTCACATCCATATCCTTTCAGATGCACTATGTGCAGGAAAAGTTGTTTGTGGGTCTGGAGCATGCCATCCAGGGCTTCTCAGTGAAGGAGAGGGTGGAAGGGCCAGGCAGCTCCTACCTGCAGCACATCCAGGGTGAGACTGGGGCCAAGGTCTTCCTCAGGGGGAAGGGATCAGGCTGTCTGGAGCCCGCCTCTGGGCGAGAGGCCTTCGAACCGATGTACATCTACATCAGGTAAGTCTCATGGACTAGACTCGTTCATCTGTATCAACTCAGAGAGGGCCTTGAACTCGTGTACATCTACATCAGGTAAATGGCAGTATTAATGGGGGAGTAAAGTCCATGTTGATTTGTATTAGCTCAGAGACACAGAGCTTAGACACCAGGCACACATGAACTCCTCTCTCTTCCCCAGTCATCCCAAACCAGAGGGCCTTGCTGCAGCTAAGATCCTGTGTGACAACCTGCTGCAGACTGTGAGTGTCTAATGGTTTACTGACTGGCACTCTGTTCTCTGTACACTGCTCTACTCACTTAAACCCTGTTTCAAGCTGTCCCATGTGAAGTGTGTTGTATTATGTAGCTGGGCTCTGTTTGCCATGTGGATCTGTGACTGTTCTCTCTTCCCTCCAGGTTCATGCAGAGTATTCTGTCTTCCTCAACCAGATGAGTGTCATGATGCCTACTCCCGGTACAGACTCTGGCTGTCTTTTCTCTTTTACAGCCTCTACAATGTGTCAACATACTGACGTGTTCCTCTTCCTCTCCTCCTCCAGGCTTTATGCAGCCCCCCATGGCCAACGGGATGCCCCCCCAGCCCCCTTACTACCCCCCATCGGGGTACCAGCCAAGCTACCCCCTCCCTGTACCTCCCCCTCAGCCCATTCCTCCCCCCTACGCTGTCCCCCCTCCCATTCCACCTGGGGTGCCCGCCGGTCTCCCCCCTCCCAACCGGTACGCCCTCCCCCCTGCACCTGTCACTTTACCACAGGTAAGACTGGTCAATCAGATTTAGACTTGTATGGACCTATAATGCAGTACATTAAGACTATTACATCCGAGTTATGAAACTAGTTGAAAAACATTTTCTTGATAGGCTGTATATATGATGTATTCAACATGCATTACATCCAAGTTGTTTTTTTTGTCCCCAGACTCTCCCACCTTCTCCTTTCCCACCAGCTGCTCCGGTTCCGCCCAAAGCTCCGCCTCCTGTAGTCTTAGCCAATCCGCCGCAGAAAAGACGCTTCACGGAGGAGGTGCCAGACGAGAGTGACAGCGGTCTGCTGGGATACCAGGTGATTTCCCATTCTTTTATTCTTCTACCTTATGTGCTGCCTTCGTCCAGTCTGTCCCTTCTGCTTCTGTTGTCTTCCTGTCTTTTCTTATCTTCTGTCCATGTATCTGATATCAGTTCCTCTTTCTGTGAGACTCAATTCATTATGATTCTCACTGTCTCTTGTCTGTAATTCTGTGAGTCCCTGTCTACATTCTATAGAAAAGGTTTGCTTGTTGAATTGGTCTAAGTGTCTGTTCAGTGTCAACTTGTTTTTTCCCTAGTAGATCTTATGACGTTCATTGAAAAGCATTGTAACCATAGCTGTTATTATCTGAGTCCATGTATTATTGGATTTATAGAACTTTCAGATTCTGGAGATTCTGGAAAGGTATTGTTGGATAATCATCAAATGTACTTCAATATATTGAAATTAGTGCAGGTACGTATCATGGCAAGGAAACAACATGAAACGGATGAACTTCTTTAGGAAGACTGCCCTAATGTTGGAAACGACCATCGTTATGTTGTCCCCCAGAGTCATTCGATTTATTTTCCAGGCTATAGCACATCATGTTTTACATACAGCAGGTTTTTAAAGGACCAAAGAGTTTGGTCTGCTTCCTGTTTTAATTTTTGCCCTGGAAAATATATCGCAATACTAGTTTCTTCACAGGCCTAATTTAAATGTGTCCTCTTGATTTAATGATCTGTTACTTTAATACAGTCCATTTCTATTTTCGGATTATGTGCAATCAGAGCATGCATAAACTTAAAATAATAGTTTTATTCTCAGCTGCTTAAATAAGGTGTAGTGAAAAGGAAAACGTTTTGGAATAATAACTTTGCAGTTCAGTTCCATATAATAGTTTAGATAACTACATGCTTGTAGGCCTACTATTAATAATAGTGATTTAGGGGAGGATGTGTGCTAATGCGCCTGTGTGTTTTTCTGCTCATAGCATGGACCCATTCATATGACTAATTTAGGTGCAGGCTTCCCTGTGGGCAGCCCCGGCCCAGAGGCTTCAGGACCCCCGCCACCGAGTTCCTCCGGGCCGCCGAGGGAGAGGGACAGGTACGAGATGGGGGGCGACGAGTCGCTCCCCTTTATAACAGTGTCCTTCATCCCAGATGCTGGACACCTGTGTGCAGGCTTGTGTTTGCTTGTGATTGATGTTGTGCAACACTGACTCCTTCCCTCTCTCTCTCTCTCTCTCTCTCTCTCATTCCCTCCTCCCTCCCTCTCTTTCTCTCCAGCAGTAGGCAGCTGATGCCTCCACCACCCATTCCAATGAACGGAGGCATGACACCCAAGATGGAGGAGAGGAGGCTGCTGCAAGGCCCCCTGGGTAAGGGCCCCACCCCATGTAACCCCCCTGACCCCCTCCCCATCCATGGCCTCAGCCATAAAGCACGCTGCCCACCCCCCTGGACTCTTGGCTGTCAGTAGTCAGAGTCAAATAGCATTTTGCATGCAGACATGCTGTTCTCACACGTGACAGAACAGGTTCTAGCAGATTACATCAGACAGGCATAGTGTTCCTCGATAAGTTCTGCTTTGAAAGTCAGTCAGTCAGTTCAGAGTCAAGAACTGGGCAACGCTTCGATCCCCCACTGCCTCAGGTAACTCTATCGTTGATCCTAAGTCAACCCCTAGCCCTAGGCACTGTGTAGGTCTGAGAGGATTTTATAGGTGTAAGCAATATGTAGACAATTACAATTGGCCTGTAGAAGAGTACGGCTGAACTATTACCATACTGCTTACACCTGGCATCTCATCTTGTGACATCTAGGAGGTGTCTAGGGATGGATTTCAGATTGGGAGTCCCCCTCTGTCTAGCTGGTGCTGTCCCCTCGCTGCCCGTCCCTTTCTGATGACGTCATCAGACAGGAGTGTCTGTGCCCGTGTTTGACTCCCTCACTAACAAGATTCTCTCTCTTTTTTGTGTTCTTTCTGTGTTTTTCTTCTCTTCCATGTCTCTCTGGGTGGGATGCCGGATGGGGGTGGGGCTCTTCTCCTGTGGCGCTGTCCTGCATTGTGATTGGACGGCCCTAACGCTGCCGCTCCCCACCGACCAATGACTGCCACTGCTGACCCATGCCCCTCCTCTACCTAACTCACCCCTCCTGCCAAACACAATGCAATCTATTAACTTTCTCTCCCTATCTGTTGGTAAAACAATTGACTTCCAACTGTTGTTTTTGAAACCTTTGTGCTGGTTTTTGGTTGTGTTCTTTCTCTTTGTGTGTATGTCTTCCCTCTCTCTCCCGCACCCCTCTCCTTTCTCCCTCATTCCTCCCTCTTTCTCCCACTGTTTTTCCCTCTCTCTCATCTCTCTCAGATCCCTCAGTGAAGAGGATGAAGACTGGGCTCGTGGCGTACGCTGGTGACTCCTCGGACGAAGAGGAGGACCACTCCACCCCCAAAACCTTGGGGGCAGGTAACCATGGTAACGTCGCTGGGGCAACCCACTCCACCCCCACGTCATCCTCGGGCTGGACTCTGGGGTACCGCTGCCCCCCTCCGCCTCCCCAACGTGCCAAAACACAGCAGGCACAGTCACAGCAGCCCATGCCCTTCTGGATGGCCCCATAACACAGGAGTATTAAACCTCATACTCCCTCCCCTGACACCTAGGGCCTTTTGGAGGGTCCCAAAATGAAGATTTTACACCCCAAACTGAGCCTGAGTCCCCCCTCTTCCCCTTTCCCCTGAACCCTCACTCCTACCTACTCCTCTACTTGATAGAATTTATTTTGTGATTACTTCGTTAAAACAGTTTTGTCATGCGCTCAGCAGTAAAGCAGTGTGTGTGTAAAATGGACTAAACAGACCGGCTGGCTGATACAAAGAGAACAGACTGAACCAGTCAACCAGGCACAACCAGGATACTGACAGACTGGATACATGGTGACAAGCAGCAAGATGCCCCAGACTTCCACACAGATTCAAGTGTACTCTGAACTCTGTATAGGAGAGACAGCTGAGGAACAGACACAAATGGAGGGTAATAGTGCCCTGTTTTTGGTTGATTTGGAACGTGTCCACTCCTGGTTTTACTAGTGTAGAAAAGCACTGAGGTAGAAGAGATTTCAATGCATTCTAAATTATTTCTTTGTCAAAAAATATATTTCCCCCATCTCCATTTTCTTTCTTGGTCCAAATCTTAATCAAATCTCTCTCTTCCTTGAGTACAGATCATATAAATATGCTTGTTGGACTTTTATAAAATGCAATTGACTCAACTGTTCTAATGCTTTTGTGGAATAAATGAGCATTATCTCTGTGTATGAGAGTTTTATTTCAAGACTGGTTTGACAGATCATGCAATAGAGAGAAAATGGGTGGTTTAACTGACTAGCAGGTGTGAATCTCCCATGGTCTTTAACAACCCACAATCTGAATCAACTGCCAAGAAATCATCTTTACTTGTTCTATCACACATTCCTTGGCTATGTTCTCAAAATATTACGAGAACACCTGTTAAATTTCCATGTATTGGGTCAACAACACCAGTGTGTATAAAGTAGGGGACTGAGCCCAGTAGACTACATTACATCTGAAGAGACATTGTTTCAGAATGAGGGGTGTTGTAGCTCTACTGGTGTTGCTGCACTGTCTGTCTGGGACATGGGCTCATGGAGAGAGTAGAGGGGACAGAGAGAAGGATATGACTGAACAGGGTCACAGTGAAGGAGGAAAGACTGATGCTGAACAGTTGACCACCTAGCCTGACATCTGCACTGAACTGAAGGTGCTGAGAGACGGTGGAACAGAGTGGAGCTGAGGAACATGGTGGTGGAACAGAGAGAGGAGCTGAGGAACATGGTGGTGGAACAGAGAGAGGAGTGGTGGAACAGAGAGTGGAGCTGAGGAACATGGTGGTGGAACAGAGTGAGGAGCTGAGGAACATGGTGGTGGAACAGAGTGGAGCTGAGGAACATGGTGGTGGAACAGAGAGTGGAGCTGATGAACATGGTGGTGGAACAGAGTGAGGAGCTGAGGAACATGGTGGAACAGAGAGAGGAGCTGAGGAACATGGTGGTGGAACAGAGAGGAGCTGAGGAACATGGTGGTGGAACAGAGTGGAGCTGAGGAACATGGTGGTGGAACAGAGAGTGGAGCTGAGGAACATGGTGGTGGAACAGAGTGAGGAGCTGAGGAACATGGTGGTGGAACAGAGAGAGGAGCTGAGGAACATGGTGGTGGAACAGAGAGAGGAGTGGTGGAACAGAGAGTGGAGCTGAGGAACATGGTGGTGGAACAGAGTGAGGAGCTGAGGAACATGGTGGTGGAACAGAGTGGAGCTGAGGAACATGGTGGTGGAACAGAGAGTGGAGCTGAGGAACATGGTGGTGGAACAGAGTGAGGAGCTGAGGAACATGGTGGAACAGAGAGAGGAGCTGAGGAACATGGTGGTGGAACAGAGAGAGGAGCTGAGGAACATGGTGGTGGAACAGAGTGGAGCTGAGGAACATGGTGGTGGAACAGAGAGTGGAGCTGAGGAACATGGTGGTGGAACAGAGTGAGGAGCTGAGGAACATGGTGGTGGAACAGAGAGAGGAGCTGAGGAACATGGTGATGGAACAGAGAGAGGAGCTGAGGAACATGGTGGTGGAACAGAGTGGAGCTGAGGAACATGGTGGTGGAACAGAGTGGAGCTGAGGAACATGGTTGTGGAACAGCGAGTGGAATTGAGGAACATGGTGGTGGAACAGAGAGTGGAGCTGAGGAACATGGTGGTGGAACAGAGAGTGGAGCTGAGGAACATGGTGGTGGAACAGCGAGTGGAATTGAGGAACATGGTGGTGGAACAGAGAGTGGAGCTGAGGAACATGGTGGTGGAACAGAGAGTGGAGCTGAGGAACATGGTGGTGGAACAGAGAGTGGAGCTGAGGAACATGGTGGTGGAACAGAGAGTGGAGCTGAGGAACATGGTGGTGGACCAGACAGTGGAGCTGAGGAACATGGTGGTGGAACAGAGAGTGGAGCTGGGGAACATGGTGGTGGAACAGAGAGTGGAGCTGAGTATCACTAAGACTGAACTGCAGTTCTACAAGAACAAGGTGGAGGAACTGGAGAGAGAGAACACAGGTAAAGTAAGACAGCTGTATCTAATGTGATTACTGTAATCAGCAGAGTAATGGTGTGTTGAATTCAACAGTTTCTTTGTATGATACTGTAGGATTGTAGGCCAGAGTGAGAGCCAGGTAGAGGAGCTGAAGACAGAGAATGCAGGTAATGTAGAGATTAAAAAAGACAGTATGTAAAGAGGATGTTATATATTTGGTCCAAATCAGACAAGGAACAGGTTCCCAAAATTGTTCCTATATTAGTAATTTCAGCCCAAGCAGCTACAGGTAGCCGACTGCTTGCTTACACACCAATATACATGTATAAACACACATGTCCAATGGGACCAGATACAGACACTGAGTCCATCACTAACAGACTGCTCCAGTGTCTGGTGGCTTTGAGAGACTGACCGTGTTGATCTGTTATTCCTCTGATGCAGGTGTCTTCAGTGCTCCAGTGAGAGGAGTACATAGAGCACCTCCTCCCAGCTGCCCACTGCACTGAGGCTAGGTCACCACCGATAAACCCATGATTATCGAAAACTTCAACAAGCATTTCTCAACGGCTGGCCATGCCTTCCGCCTGGCTACTCCAACCTCGGCCAACAGCTCCACCCCCCCGCAGCTACTTTCCCAAGCCTCTCCAGGTTCTCCTTTACCCAAATCCAGATAGCAGATGTTCTAAAAGAGCTGCAAAACCTGGACCCGTACAAATCAGCTGGGCTTGACAATCTGGACCCTCTATTTCTGAAACTATCCGCCGCCATTGTCGCAACCCCTATTACCAGCCTGTTCAACCTCTCTTTCATATCGTCTGAGATCCCCAAGGATTGGAAAGCTGCCGCAGTCATCCCCCTCTTCAAAGGGGGAGACACCCTGGACCCAAACTGTTACAGACCTATATCCATCCTGCCCTGCCTATCTAAGGTCTTCGAAAGCCAAGTCAACAAACAGGTCACTGACCATCTCGAATCCCACCGTACCTTCTCCGCTGTGCAATCTGGTTTCCGAGCCGGTCACGGGTGCACCTCAGCCACGCTCAAGGTACTAAACGATATCATAACCGCCATCGATAAAGACAGTACTGTGCAGCCGTCTTCATCGACCTTGCCAAGGCTTTCGACTCTGTCAATCACCATATTCTTATCGGCAGACTCAGTAGCCTCGGTTTTTCGGATGACTGCCTTGCCTGGTTCACCAATTACTTTGCAGACAGAGTTCAGTGTGTCAAATCGGAGGGCATGCTGTCCGGTCCTCTGGCAGTCTCTATGGGGGTGCCACAGGGTTCAATTCTCGGGCCGACTCTTTTCTCTGTATATATCAATGATGTTGCTCTTGCTGCGGGCGATTCCCTGATCCACCTCTACGCAGACGACACCATTCTATATACTTCCGGCCCGTCCTTGGACACTGTGCTATCTAACCTCCAAACGAGCTTCAATGCCATACAACACTCCTTCCGTGGCCTCCAACTGCTCTTAAACGCTAGTAAAACCAAATGCATGCTTTTCAACCGTTCGCTGCCTGCACCCGCACGCCTGACCAGCATCACCACCCTGGATGGTTCCGACCTTGATTATGTGGACATCTATAAGTACCTAGGTGTCTGGCTAGACTGTAAACTCTCCTTCCAGACTCATATCAAACATCTCCAATCGAAAATCAAATCAAGAGTCGGCTTTCTATTCCGCAACAAAGCCTCCTTCACTCACGCCGCCAAAATTACCCTAGTAAAACTGACTATCCTACCGATCCTCGACTTCGGCGATGTCATCTACAAAATTGCTTCCAACACTCTACTCAGCAAACTGGATGCAGTTTATCACAGTGCCATCCGTTTTGTCACTAAAGCACCTTATACCACCCACCACTGCGACCTGTATGCTCTAGTCGGCTGGCCCTCGCTACATATTCGTCGCCAGACCCACTGGCTCCAGGTCATCTACAAGTCCATGCTAGGTAAAGCTCCGCCTTATCTCAGTTCACTGGTCACGATGGCAACACCCACCTGTAACACGCGCTCCAGCATGTGTATCTCACTGATCATCCCTAAAGCCAACACCTCATTTGGCCGCCTTTCGTTCCAGTTCTCTGCTGCCTGTGACTGGAACGAATTGCAAAAATCGCTGAAGTTGGAGACTTTTATCTCCCTCACCAACTTCAAACATCTGCTATCTGAGCAGCTAACCGATCGCTGCCGCTGTTCATAGTCTATCGGTAAATAGCCCACCCATTTTTACCTACCTCATCCCCATACTGTTTTTATTTATTTTATTTTATGCTCTTTTGCACACCAATATCTCTACCTGTACATGACCATCTGATCATTTATCACTCCAGTGTTAATCTGCAAAATTGTAATTATTTGCCTACCTCATGCCTTTTGCACACAATGTATATAGACTCTCCTTTTTTCTACTGTATTATTGACTTGTTAATTGTTTACTCAAATCAAATCAAATCAAATTTATTTATATAGCCCTTCGTACATCAGCTGATATCTCAAAGTGCTGTACAGAAACCCAGCCTAAAACCCCAAACAGCAAGCAATGCAGGTGTAGAAGCACGGTGGCTAGGAAAAACTCCCTAGAAAGGCCAATACCTAGGAAGAAACCTAGAGAGGAACCAGGCTATGTGGGGTGGCCAGTCCTCTTCTGGCTGTGCCGGGTGGAGATTATAACAGAACATGGTCAAGATGTTCAATGTTCATAAATGACCAGCATGGTCGAATAATAATAAGGCAGAACAGTTGAAACTAGAGCAGCAGCACAGTCAGGTGGAAGTTGAAACTGGAGCAGCAGCATGGCCAGGTAGACTGGGGACAGCAAGGAGTCATCATGTCAGGTAGTCCTGGGGCATGGTCCTAGGGCTCAGGTCAGTTGAAACTGGAACAGCAGCATGGCCAGGTGGACTGGGGACAGCAAGGAGTCATCATGTCAGGTAGTCCTGGGGCATGGTCCTAGGGCTCAGGTCCTCCGAGAGAGAGAAAGAAAGAGAGAAGGAGAGAATTAGAGAACGCACACTTAGATTCACACAGGACACCGAATAGGACAGGAGAAGTACTCCAGATATAACAAACTGACCCCAGCCCCCCGACACATAAACTACTGCAGCATAAATACTGGAGGCTGAGACAGGAGGGGTCAGGAGACACTGTGGCCCCATCCGAGGACACCCCCGGACAGGGCCAAACAGGAAGGATATAACCCCACCCACTTTGCCAAAGCACAGCCCCCACACCACTAGAGGGATATCTTCAACCACCAACTTACCATCCTGAGACAAGGCTGAGTATAGCCCACAAAGATCTCCGCCACGGCACAACCCAAGGGGGGGGGGGGGCGCCAACCCAGACAGGATGACCACAACAGTGAATCAACCCACTCAGGTGACGCACCCCCTCCAGGGACGGCATGAGAGAGCCCCAGCAAGCCAGTGACTCAGCCCCTGTAATAGGGTTAGAGGCAGAGAATCCCAGTGGAAAGAGGGGAACCGGCCAGGCAGAGACAGCAAGGGCGGTTCGTTGCTCCAGAGCCTTTCCGTTCACCTTCCCACTCCTGGGCCAGACTACACTCAATCATATGACCCACTGAAGAGATGAGTCTTCAGTAAAGACTCCATGTGTAACTCTGTGTTGTCTGTTCACACTGCTATGCTTTATCTTGGCCAGGTCGCAGTTGCAAATGAGAACTTGTTCTCAACTAGCCTACCTGGTTAAATAAAGGTGTTCTCAACTAGCCTACTGACAGGTGGAGAAAAACACTATGCCAGAGTGCCAGGGTTTTTCTTCAACAGCATACACAGAGGACAGGTGGAGAAAAACACTATGCCAGAGTGCTGGGGTTAAGGAGGTGACAGGAGTGTCAGGGAGGGAAACTAAATATGTCCCTCATACACTCACACACACTCCACATCTTGATTCTGGTCTCAGGACTTTCCCTGGGGGGTGTGACCAAAGGTTATTATTAGTGTCTGTCTCAACCGTCTTTCTCTCTCTCAATCTCCTGTATCCTTCTCATATCTCTCCTTCCCTATCTACTTTCTCCTCTGTCTGTCTCTTTGCTTCTCTGTTCTGTCTTCATTGGTTCATCTAATCTGTCTTTTCCTCTCATCTTGTTTCATTCGTACTTCACTCTCTTACTTTTGTCTCTTCTCTGCCATTGTCCTTTTGTTTTCCCTTCCCTCTGTTTACTTTCTGTCGTCCTCACTCTTATATTAGTTCTGTCTTCCTCACTCTTATATTAGTTCTGTCTTCCTCACTCTTATATTAGTTCTGTCTTCCTCACTCTTATATTAGTTCTGTCTTTCTCACTCTTATATTAGTTCTGTCTTCCTCTGCACTGCTTCAGTCATCTTTCCTTTTCCTGTTTCACTGTTTGGACTTTATCCTTCCTTCTTCGCTGTCTTCTTTACCTACACTGTATCTTCCTCTCCCCTCTTTCCCTTATCTTCTTAATTCCCCCTCTCTCTGTTCTGAGTTATGGGGAAGACAGAGTTGTACTCTGTGTATAAGAGCTTTCTGGACTGTCTCTGCCTCTCTGTGAGTACCCATCTGCATCTTCCCTCCTCTTCCTCCTCGTCTGCTTCTCTCTTCCATTGTCTCCTTCCTTCTCTCTCCCATCCCCTCCTTTCCTTCTCTCTCCCATCCCCTCCTTTCCTTCTCTCTCCCATCCCCTCCTTTCCTTCTCTCTCCCATCCCCTCCTTTCCTTCTCTCTCCCATCCCCTCCTTTCCTTCTCTCTCCCATCCCCTCCTTTCCTCTGCTATGCACTGTTCATATGTTCACTGCCTTTTTCTTCATGTTTGAATTCATTTAGTTGTGTTTTGTGAAGTTTGATACAGCTCAGTTTTATTCCTGGCAACCCTTCACTCTCTCTACCTGTGTTCTGCCTCTCTACCACAACTCATAGAGAGGGAGAGTCTGTGTGTGTGTTAATTCAGTCTGTAAGCCACCCTCTAAGTCAGAGAAAGTTGCCCGCTCAGCACTCTCTCTCTTTCTCTCTGGCTCCCTCTTTCTCTCAGCACTCTCTCTCTTTCTCTCTGGCTCTCTCTTTCTCTCTGCAACTCTCTTTCTCTCAGCACTCTCTCTCTTTCTCTCTGCCTCTCTTTCTCTCTGGCTCTCTCTTTCTCTCAGGACTCTCTCTCTGCCTCTCTTTCTCTCTGGCTCTCTCTTTCTCTCTGGCTCTCTCTTTCTCTCAGCACTCTCTCTCTTTCTCTCTGGCTCTCTCTTTCTCTCTCTTTCTTTCTCTCTCTTTCTCTCAGCACTCTCTCTATTTCTCTCTGGCTCTCTTTCTCTCTGGCTCTCTCTTTCTCTCAGCACTCTCTCTCTTTCTCTCAGCACTCTCTCTCTTTCTCTCAGCACTCTCTCTCTGGCTCTCTCTTTCTCTCTGCCTCTTTCTCTCTGGCTCTCTCTTTCTCTCAGCACTCTCTTTCTCTCTGGCTCTCTCTTTCTCTCAGCACTCTCTTTCTCTCTGGCTCCCTCTTTCTCTCAGCACTCTCTCTCTTTCTCTCTGGCTCTCTCTTTCTCTCTGCCTCTCTCTTTCTCTCGGCACTCTCTCTCTTTCTCTCTGGCTCTCTCTGGCTCTCTCTTTCTCTCTTTCTCTCTTTCGCTCTGCCTCTCTCTTTCTCTCTGGCTCTCTCTTTCTCTCAGCACTCTCTTTCTCTCTGGCTCCCTCTTTCTCTCAGCACTCTCTCTCTTTCTCTCTGGCTCTCTCTTTCTCTCAGCACTCTCTCTCTTTCTCTCAGCACTCTCTCTCTTTCTCTCTGGCTCTCTCTTTCTCTCAGCACTCTCTCTCTTTCTCTCAGCACTCTCTCTCTGGCTCTCTCTTTCTCTCTGCCTCTTTCTCTCTGGCTCTCTCTTTCTCTCAGCACTCTCTTTCTCTCTGGCTCTCTCTTTCTCTCAGCACTCTCTTTCTCTCTGGCTCCCTCTTTCTCTCAGCACTCTCTCTCTTTCTCTCTGGCTCTCTCTTTCTCTCTGCCTCTCTCTTTCTCTCGGCACTCTCTCTCTTTCTCTCTGGCTCTCTCTTTCTCTCTTTCGCTCTGCCTCTCTCTTTCTCTCTGGCTCTCTCTTTCTCTCAGCACTCTCTCTCTTTCTCTCAGCACTCTCTCTCTTTCTCTCTGGCTCTCTCTTTCTCTCAGCACTCTCTCTCTTTCTCTCTGGCTCTCTATTTCTCTCAGCACTCTTTCTTTCAGCACTCTCTCTCTTTCTCTCTGCCTCTCTTTCTCTCTGGCTCTCTCTTTCTCTCAGCTCTTTCTCTCTGCCTCTCTCTTTCTCTCTGGCTCTCTCTTTCTCTCTGGCTCTCTCTCAGCACTCTCTCTCTGGCTCTCTCTTTCTCTCAGCACTCTCTCTCTTTCTCTCTGGCTCTCTCTCTCAGCACTCTCTCTCTGGCTCTCTCTTTCTCTCAGCACTTTCTCTCCTTGTGATGTTCTGATATTAATAACAGTCTTAGAATGTAGATGGAAATAGTCACAGAGCTGCTCCATGCAGGCCAGCCAGTCACATGACATTTCTCATTTAGGCCCGTAATACCAGGACAGGACAGGAGAGGGTTTAGGGCTCCACTCTACTGTATGTACAGATAACATAGTCCACTACTGATATAGTCCACTAGTGCATACTCTGTTTGAGTGCAGTTCAGTTCACCAGTTCAGTTCCAGGTGGCAGTCCCAAGTCATTACATTCATCAGGAATGGACTGTTTTCTTAAAGCGTTAGGAGGAGCCTGTGGAATTGGATAACATCATCGGGGGCTTGCAACACTAGTCCTCAGCTTACAAGCATTTTAGATTATTAAGCAGCTGTTATGTCAGCTGTGTGTGTGTGTGTTATTGAGAGGCTCAGTCCAACTATGCTGATGACTTTTGCCCTGTTGTCCCCTCCTCTAAACCCTTGACCCCTGACCTCTGACCCCTAGCGGAGCAGCAGTGGGGGGCCAGGGAAGAATGAGAAGGACCCTGACGATGGTCACCTGGCCTACCAGAATGGAGACGTTCTACAAGAGAGATGTAGGCTATGTTTACATCTACTAGTCCCTCCCACTATCCTCTAGTCTTCACACATTGAAAAGACAGGATAGGTGAATGTTTTCGAGCCCTCTCATAAAAGAGACTCCTCTACTTCCCAGTCTTTAATTGAATCCCCATGCCTCCATCTCTTCGTCTTCCCCATCAGATGAGGTTATCAGTCTGTTGGGAGAGGGCACCTTTGGGAAGGTGGTGACGTGTGTGGACCGGCGCAGGTATGAGAGGCATTTATAAAATACACATGCACACTCGTAGAGCATCAGGTGGAGCGTGTGCTGGTTGTTAGCTAGCTGTTCTCTCTGTCTCTCTCTCAGGTCTGGGGCACGTGTAGCTCTGAAGATCATTAAGAACATGGAGAAGTACAGACAAGCTGCTAAACTGGAGATCAATGTCCTGGAGAAAATCAACGAGAAAGACCCACACAACAAACAGTACGGAGTCTGATGAACCAGTAGAAAGTTTGAGAAGTTGTTTCCCTCACCTCCTGTGGCTTTCTCTTACCCCCCCCCCCCTCTCGCTCTCAGTCAATGTGTTCAGATGCTGGACTGGTTTGACTACCATGGTCATGTGTGTATCTCCATGGAGCTGCTAGCCCTCAGCACTTTTGACTTCCTGAAGGAGAACAACTTCCTGCCGTACTGTATGGATCACATCCGCCAGATGGCCTACCAGATCTGCCTCGCTGTCAACTGTGAGTGTGTCACACACATATATGTCTGCCCATGTGCATGCTGGTAGCTCTCCAGAACCAGGGTTGGTGGTGACTACTTCCATAGACTATGACATTTTTACCAGGGATTGTTTTGTGTCTGGTATTGGTCTCTTTGACCAGAAGAGGGCGCTGGTTCATTGATGTAGCTCAGTCTACAAGCCTACAACTCAACTCTGGGCCTCAAAGCCAGTTCCACTGCTTTTTTCATTGTTCCCCTCTAATCAGGGACTGATTTAGAGCAATTAAGTATCAGGTAGAACAGAAAATCAGCAGGCGCCGGACCTTGTAGGGTCAGAGTTGAATACCGCTGGTCTACTACATACTGTATACTCTGTCCTCTCTCAGGACAGGGCGGAGGATAGAGGACGAAGGAGAGAGGGCGGAGGATAGAGGACGAAGGAGAGAGGATGGAGGATAGAGGACGAAGGAGAGAGGATGGAGGATAGAGGACGAAGGAGAGAGAGGATGGAGGATAGAGGACGAAGGAGAGAGGATGGAGGATAGAGGATGAAGGAGAGAGGATGGAGGATAGAGGCTCTCTCTTTCTCTCAGGACTCTCTCTCTTTCTCTCTGCCTCTCTTTCTCTCTGGCTCTCTTTCTCTCTGGCTCTCTCTTTCTCTCTCTTTCTTTCTCTCTCTTTCTCTCAGCACTCTCTCTATTTCTCTCTGGCTCTCTCTTTCTCTCTGGCTCTCTCTTTCTCTCAGCACTCTCTCTCTTTCTCTCTGCCTCTCTCTTTCTCTCAGCACTCTCTCTCTTTCTCTCAGCACTCTCTCTCTGGCTCTCTCTTTCTCTCTGCCTCTCTCTTTCTCTCTGCCTCTCTTTCTCTCAGCACTCTCTCTCTTTCTCTCTGCCTCTTTCTCTCTGGCTCTCTCTTTCTCTCTGCCTCTCTCTTTCTCTCTGGCTCTCTCTTTCTCTCTGGCTCTCTCTTTCTCTCAGCACTCTCTTTCTCTCTGGCTCTCTCTTTCTCTCAGCACTCTCTTTCTCTCTGGCTCCCTCTTTCTCTCAGCACTCTCTCTCTTTCTCTCTGGCTCTCTCTTTCTCTCTGCCTCTCTCTTTCTCTCAGCACTCTCTCTCTTTCTCTCTGGCTCTCTCTTTCTCTCTCTTTCTCTCTTTCTCTCTTTCGCTCTGCCTCTCTCTTTCTCTCTGGCTCTCTCTTTCTCTCAGCACTCTCTCTCTTTCTCTCTGCCTCTCTCTTTCTCTCAGCACTCTCTCTCTTTCTCTCTGGCTCTCTCTTTCTCTCAGCACTCTCTCTCTTTCTCTCTGGCTCTCTATTTCTCTCAGCACTCTTTCTTTCAGCACTCTCTCTCTTTCTCTCTGCCTCTCTTTCTCTCTGGCTCTCTCTTTCTCTCTTTCTCTCTCTCTTTCTCTCTGCCTCTCTCTTTCTCTCTGGCTCTCTCTTGGAGGAGAGAGGACGAAGGAGAGAGGGCGGAGGATAGAGGGCGGAGGATAGAGGGCGGAGGATAGAGGACGGAGGATAGAGGACGGAGGATAGAGGACGGAGGATAGAGGACGGAGGATAGAGGACGGAGGATAGATGACGAAGGAGAGAGGGCGGAGGATAGAGGACGAAGGAGAGAGGACGGAGGATAGAGGACGAAGGAGAGAGGATGGAGGATAGAGGACGAAGGAGAGAGGACGGAGGATAGAGGACGAAGGAGAGAGGATGGAGGATAGAGGATGAAGGAGAGAGGATGGAGGATAGAGGATGAAGGAGAGAGGACGGTGGATAGTGGACGGAGGATAGAGGACTGAGGATAGTGGATGCAGAAGGTGAGCATATCTAATTAATAAAATGCGTGTATCTTCCTTTCCCCTCCTTTTTTCTTCAAATCAAATCAAATGTATTTATATAGCCCTTCGTACATCAGCTGATATCTCAAAGTGCTGTACAGAAACCCAGCCTAAAACCCCAAACAGCAAGCAATGCAGGTGTAGAAGCACGGTGGCTAGGAAAAACTCCCTAGAAAGGCCAAAACCTAGGAAGAAACCTAGAGAGGAACCAGGCTATGTGGGGTGGCCAGTCCTCTTCTGGCTGTGCCGGGTGGAGATTATAACAGAACATGGCCAAGATGTTCAAATGTTCATAAATGATCAGGATGGTCGAATAATAATAAGGCAGAATAGTTGAAACTGGAGCAGCAGCACGGCCAGGTGGACTGGGGACAGCAAGGAGTCATCATGTCAGGTAGTCCTGAGGCATGGTCCTAGGGCTCAGGTCCTCCGAGAGAGAGAAAGAGAGAAAGAGAGAGCACTCTTAAATTCACACAGGACACCGAATAGGACAGGAGAAGTACTCCAGGTATAACAAACTGACCCTAGCCCCCCGACACATAAACTACTGCAGCATAAATACTGGAGGCTGAGACAGGAGGGATCAGGAGACACTGTGGCCCCATCCGAGGACACCCCCGGACAGGGCCAAACAGGAAGGATATAACCCCACCCACTTTGCCAAAGCACAGCCCCCACACCACTAGAGGGATATCTTCAACCACCAACTTACCATCCTGAGACAAGGCTGAGTATAGCCCACAAAGATCTCCGCCACGGCACAACCCAAGGGGGGGGGGGCGCCAACCCAGACAGGATGATCACATCAGTGACTCAACCCACTCAGGTGACGCACCCCCTCCAGGTATGGTATGAGAGACCCCCAGTAAACCAGTGTCTCAGCCCCTGTAATAGGGTTAGAGGCAGAGAATCCCAGTGGAAAGAGGGGAACCGACCAGGCAGAGACAGCAAGGGCGGTTCGTTGCTCCAGAGCCTTTCCATTCACCTTCCCACTCCTGGGCCAGACTACACTCAATCATATGATTGAGTAAGGACTTAAAGGTTGAGACCGAGTTTGCGTCTCTCACATGGGTAGGCAGACCGTTCCATAAAAATGGAGCTCTATAGGAGAAAGCCCTGCCTCCAGCTGTTTGCTTAGAAATTCTAGGGACAATTAGGAGGCCTGCGTCTTGTGACCACAGCGTACGTGTAGGTATGTACGGCAGGACCAAATCAGAGAGATAGGTAGGAGCAAGCCCATGTAATGCTTTGTAGGTTAGCAGTAAAACCTTGAAATCAGCCCTTGCCTTGACAGGAAGCCAGTGTAGGGAGGCTAGCACTGGAGTAATATGATCACATTTTTGGGTTCTAGTCAGGATTCTAGCAGCCGTATTTAGCACTAACTGAAGTTTATTTAGTGCTTTATCCGGGTAGCCGGAAAGTAGAGCATTGCAGTAGTCTAACCTAGAAGTGACAAAAGCATGGATTAATTTTTCTGCATCATTTTTGGACAGAAAGTTTCCGATTTTTGCAATGTTACGTAGATGGAAAAAAGTGGTCCTTGAAATGGTCTTGATATGTTCTTCAAAAGAGAGATCAGGGTCCAGAGTAACGCCGAGGTCCTTCACAGTTTTATTTGAGACGACTGTACAACCATTAAGATTAATTGTCAGATTCAACAGAAGATCTCTTTGTTTCTTGGGACCAAGAACAAGCATCTCTGTTTTGTCCGAGTTTAATAGTAGAAAGTTTGCAGCCATCCACTTTCTTATTCTTGTCTTCTTCTTTCTCCCCCCCTCTCTCTCTGTCCCCCCCTCTCTCTCTCTGTCCCCCCCCACCTCTATTTCTCTCGCTCTCTCAGAAGGGGGATGAGAGGAAAGTGAAGGATACAACAGTAAGGCTGGTGGATTTTGGCAGTGCCACGTTTGACCACGAACACCACAGCACCATCATATCTACACGCCACTACCGTGCTCCTGAAGTTATTCTGGGTAAACTACACACATCACACATCACACACTCTAATCTTGGACTATTGGCTAGTTGAACATTTGTTACTGTTCCCACTCAGAGCTGGGCTGGAGTCATCCGTGTGATGTCTGGAGTATCGGCTGCATCCTGTTTGAGTACTATGAAGGCTTCACCCTATATCAGGTACTGTGTGGACATGTTTAACTATACTTGTGGGGACCAGAAGTCCCTACAAGAATAGTAAACAAACAAACATTTGACCAACTGGGGACATTTTGTTAGTCCCCACAACGTCAAATGCTATTTCTAGGGGGTTTAGGATTAGAGTTAGGGTTAGGGTTAGAGTTAGGGTTAGGGTTAGGGTTAGAGTTAGGGTTAGGAGTTAGGTTTAGTTTTAGGGTTATGCGTTAGGGTTATGGGTTAGGGTTAGGGTTAGGGTTAGAGTTAGGGTTAGGGTTAGAGTTAGGGTTAGGAGTTAGGTTTAGTTTTAGGGTTATGGGTTAGGGTTATGGGTTAGGGTTAGGGTTAGGGTTAGAGTTAGGGTTAGGGTTAGGGTTAGGGTTAGGGTTAGAGTTAGGGTTAGGGTTAGAGTTAGGGTTAGGAGTTAGTTTTAGGGTTAGGGTTAGAGTTAGGGTTAGGGTTAGGGTTAGGGTTAGAGTTAGGGTTAGGGTTAGAGTTAGGGTTAGGAGTTAGGTTTAGTTTTAGGGTTATGGGTTAGGATTAAGGTTAGTGTTAAAGTTAGGTTTTGGGGCTAGGGTTAAAGTAAGGGTTAGAGTTACGGTTAAGGGTTAGGGAAAACAGGAAGTTGAATAGGACTGAATTGTGTGTCCCCACAATGTTAGTTACAAAAGACTGTGTGTGTGTTTGTTGTTTGTGTGATACAAGTGAAAGTGAACTAAGTTGGGAGTTTATAGCTTCTGCTGACCAGTGTTTGTGTTTGTCTCAGACCCATGACAACCAGGAGCACCTGGCCATGATGGAGAGAGTACGGGGACCTCTCCCCTCTACGATGATCTGCAAGACCAGGTAACACATGATGACAGTTACACACACACACATACACACTCCTCATAGACACACATACACACTCCTCACAGACACACATACACACTCCTCACAGACACACATACACACTCCTCACAGACACACATACACACTCCTCATAGACACACATACACACTCCTCATAGACACACATACACACTCCTCACAGACACACATACACACTCCTCACAGACACACATACACACTCCTCACAGACACACATACACACTCCTCACAGACACACATACACACTCCTCATAGACACACATACACACTTCTCATAGACACACATACACACTCCTCATAGACACACATACACACTCCTCACAGACACACATACACACTCCTCACAGACACACATAGACACTCCTCACAGACACACATACACACTCCTCACAGACACACATACACACTCCTCATAGACAAACATACACACTCCTCATAGACACACTCCTCACAGACACACATACACACTCCTCATAGACAAACATACACACTCCTCACAGACACACTCCTCACAGACACACATACACACTCCTCACAGACACACATACACACTCCTCACAGACACACATACACACTCCTCATAGACAAACATACACACTCCTCATAGACACACTCCTCACAGACACACATACACACTCCTCATAGACAAACATACACACTCCTCACAGACACACATAGTATACACTTTGTGTGATTTGTCCTTTCAGGAAGCAGAAGTATTTTCACTGCAGGCGTCTAGACTGGAACGATAACTCCAAGGCAGGACGATTCGTCAAAGACCACATTAAACCTCTATGGGTAAGTTACCCCTGAGATAAAGACCCTCTAACCTGAGACTGGACTGGAAAATACTTAGATACTTGACACCTAAAGACACCAGTCTCAACGTCAACAGTGAGGAGGCGACTCCGGGATGCTGGCCTTCTAGGCAGAGTTCCTCTGTCCAGGTTCTGTGTTCTCTGCCTAGAAGGCCAGCATCCCGGAGTCGCCTCTTCACTGTTGATGTTGAGGCTGGTGTTTTGCGGGTACTATTTAATGAAGCTGCCAGTTGAGGACTTGTGAGGCATTTGTTTCTCAAACTAGACACTCTAATGTACTTGTCCTCTTGCTCAGTTGTGCACCGGGGCCTCCCACTCCTCTTTCTATTCTGGTTAGTGCCAGTTTGAGCTGTTCTGTGAAGGGAGTAGTACACATTGTTGTACGAGATCTTCAGTTTCTTGGCGATTTCTCACGTGAAATAGCCTTCATTTCTCAGAACAAGAATAGACTGACGAGTTTCAGAAGAAAGGTCTTTGTTTCTGGCCATTTTGAGCCTGTAATCGAACCCACAAATGCTGATGCTCCAGATACTCAACTAGTCTAAAGAAGGCCAGTTTTATTCCTTTCTTTAATCAGCACTACAGTTTTCAGCTGTGCTAACATAATTGCAAAGGTTTTCTAATGATCAATTAGCCTTTTAAAATTATAAACTTGGATTAGCTAACACAACGTACCATTGGAACACAGGAGTGATGGTGCTGATAATGGGCCTCTGTACACCTATGTAGATATTCCATAAAAATCTGCCTTTTCCAGCTACAATAGTTATTTACAACGTTAACAATGTCTACACTGTATTTCTGATCAATTTGATGTTATTTTAATGGACAAAAATGTGCTTTTCTTTAAAAAACAAGGACATTTCTAAGTGACTCCAAACTTTTGAACGGTAGTGTAGATGCCTTAGATACTTGACACCTGAAGATACCCTCTAACCTGAGACTGTACATAGATACCTTAGATAACTTCAGAGAAAAGACATTATCCTTATTGATGTCTTTGTGATAACTGATCCCCTTCTCTCTCTCTCTCTCTCTCTCTCTCTATTTCAGAGATACCGGTTATCAGAAGCAAAGGAGCATCATCAGTTCTTTGACCTGTTGGAGAAGATGCTGGAGTACGAGCCCTCCAAATGCCTCTATCTCTCCTCCTCCCTCCGCCACTCCTTCTTCCTACCACTCTGTAGGGGCAGCAAGGCTTGGGAGAGCACGCGGAACATCTGCCGATGACCCCTGACCTTTAACCCTTGACATGGATGCGAGGAAGGACAGCCCAACCATGTCATACAACGTGCTGTTGTAATCTGTCAGGAAGTCGTGCTTTGTGACAAACTGGTGTCCGGAATCCCTGTGTATTATGAGGGAAATAGGCTAATCTGACCTCAGTGTTTGGGGCAAATGTATCATTCTCCACCTTGAGAGAGTCTGTCACTTCCCTTTAGGGTTTGATTCAGTGGAGGCTGCAGAGGGGAGGACAGGCTCATAATAATTGCGGGAACGGAGTGAATGGAATGTAATTTGATATCATTCTACTCATTTCGCTCCAGCCATTACCAAGAGTCCGTCCTCCTTACTTAGGGTGACACCAATCTCCTGTGGTTTGAATGGCAGTCTCCTTATGCTGATTGACAGATTCGCTGCACAGTGGAGGCGGGCCTAGTGGCAGTGAAACATGCATTATGTATGTAGAGCACACTGTTTTAACTGCAGCATAACATTACACACACACACACACACACACACACACACACACACATTTATTTTTGTAACACTAACTGGAGATATTGGTGGAATGACTTGAATAAATGGTTTATTTATGGTGCTATAATAATATGAACCCTTCTACTGATATATATCCTACTAGCTGAATCACACAGACACCAACACACCATCCTGTGCTCCATTTGGACCCTGGCCTCAGAATTTGATTTATTGCAAGCCTAGTAGGGAGCATGGTCATAAGGCTATATACTGTAGGTATGTGAGGGAGAGCAAGTGGAAGAGGGAGGGAGGGAGGGAGGGAGGGAGGGAGGGAGAGAGGGAGAGAGAGAGAAAAGGCAGTGCTGAGAGGGGGCTTTAAGGCAGTGCTGAGAGGGGGCTTTAAGGCAGTGCTGAGAGGGGGCTTTAAGGCAGTGCTGAGAGGTGGCTTTAAGGCAGTGCTGAGAGGGGGCTTTAAGGCAGTGCTGAGAGGTGGCTTTAAGGTAGTGTTGAGAGGTGGCTTTAAGGCAGTGCTGAGAGGTGGCTTTAAGGCAGTGCTGAGAGGTGGCTTTAAGGCAGTGCTGAGAGGTGGCTTTAAGGCAGTGTGTTGGTGTCTGTCTGTATGAGACCCTTCTTCCAGAATGGTGTGAGTTACTTGTAGGGCTGTTGTGGTGATCCAAATGTGTGTGTTTTCCCTTTTCTTGGCAGTGCTGAACAGAAGCTCAGTCTGAAACTCAACGTACGGTGTTAGTGTGTGTGAATCAGGATAACATTAAAGTTGAGTGAGACCTCACCGGTATATATCTGAGTGTAGAGAGGGTCACTGAAGGAGGTAATTGGTCATTCACACACACTAACATTAGACAGCCCTGTTAGTGTACAGGTCTGAAAGGAATGACCTTAGCACATCCCTGACCTGTGCGTGTGTATAAGAGAGAATGAGGGAGAAACAGAGAGTGTGTGTGTGTGTGTTCTGGTCAGGCTGGCCGCCCTTCACATGCTGGACACTGATCCACAGTGGAATCCCTTAATCCCTTAAGAAGCTCAGACAGCAGTGCTCCTGGAAGCTCCAACACACATACACCACAGGAGGTTGGTGGTACCTTAATTGGGGAGGACAGGCTCGTGGTAATGTCTGGAGCGGAATACGGGGAATGGTATCAAATACATTAAACACGTGGTTTCCATTTGTCTGTTCCAGCCATTATTATGAGCCGTCCTCCCCTCAGCAGCCTCCACTGACATACACACTTTACACCCTGCTAACCGTCCACCTTCCTCCTGGCTATAAATGGACTCACTACCACTCCTGACCTACTGGACTCCTTAAAGTCTTGCTGTCCCATGTGTCCCTGTACTCTGTCTTACCCCCCCAGCCCCCCAAGCCCCCCCAGCCCCCCCCCCCACCCCCCTTATGTTTGCTTGATGTTTTTTGTCATTTTCTGTCTGCTGTCTCAGTTTCTCTCTTCTTGATGTCTCTGTTTCTCTCTTCTTGATGTCTCTGTTTCTCTCTTCTTGATGTCTCAGTTTCTCTCTTCTTGATGTCTCTGTTTCTCTCTTCTTGATGTCTCTGTTTCTCTCTTCTTGATGTCTCTGTTTCTCTCTTCTTGATGTCTCTGTTTCTCTCTTCTTGATGTCTCTGTTTCTCTCTTCTTGATGTCTCTGTTCTCTCTTCTTGATGTCTCTGTTTCTCTCTTCTTGATGTCTCTGTTTCTCTCTTCTTGATGTCTCTGTTTCTCTCTTCTTGATGTCTCTGTTTCTCTCTTCTTGAGTCTCTGTTTCTCTCTTCTTGATGTCTCATTTCTCTCTTCTTGATGTCTCTGTTCTCTCTTCTTGATGTCTCTGTTTCTCTCTTCTTGATGTCTCTGTTTCTCTCTTCTGATGTCTCGTTTTCTCTCTTCTTGATGTCTCATTTTCTCTCTTCTTGATGTCTCTGTTTCTCTCTTCTTGATGTCTCTGTTCTCTCTTCTTGATGTCTCTGTTTCTCTCTTCTTGATGTCTCAGTTTCTCTCTTCTTGATGTCTCTGTTTCTCTCTTCTTGATGTCTCTGTTTCTCTCTTCTGATGTCTCTGTTTCTCTCTTCTTGATGTCTCTGTTTCTCTCTTCTTGATGTCTCTGTTTCTCTCTTCTTGATGTCTCTTGTTTCTCTCTTCTTGACTGTCTCTGTTCTCTCTTCTTGATGTCTCTTGTTTCTCTCTACTTGATGTTCCCTGTTTCCTACTCTTCCTTGATGTCTCTGGTTTCTCTCTTCTTGATGTCTTCTGATGTCTCTTCTCCTTCTTGATGTCTCTGTTTCTCTCTTCTTGATCGTCTCTGTTTCTCTCTCTTGATGTCTCTGTTTCTCTCTTCTTGATGTCTCTGTTTCTCTCTTCTTGATGTCTCTGTTCTCTCTTCTTGAATTGTCTCTTGATGTCCCTGGTTCTCTCTCTTTGATGTCTCAGTTTCTCTCTTCTTGATGTCTCTGTTTCTCTCTTCTTGATGTCTCTGTTTCTCCTTCTTGATGTCTCTGGTTCTCTCTTCTTGATGTCTCTGTTTGTCTCTCTTCTTGATGTCTTAGTTTCTCTCTTCTTGATGTCTCCTGTTTCTCTCTTCTTGATGTCTCTGTTTCTCTCTTCTTGATGTCTCTGTTTCTCTCTTCTTGATGTCTCTGTTTCTCTCTTCTTGATGTCTCTGTTTCTCTCTTCTTGATGTCTCTGTTTCTCTCTTCTTGATGTCTCTGTTTCTCTCTTCTTGATGTCTATGTTTCTCTCTTCTTAATGTCTCTGTTTCTCTCTTCTTGATGTCTCTGTTTCTCTCTTCTTGATGTCTCTGTTTCTCTCTTCTTGATGTCTCTGTTTCTCTCTTCTTGATTGTCTCTGTTCTCTCTTCTTGATGTCTCTGTTTCTCTCTCTTGATGTCTCTGTTCTCTCTCTTGATGTCTCTTTTCTCTCTTCTTGATGTCTCTGTTTCTCTCTTCTTGATGTCTCTGGTTTCTCTCTTCTTGATGTCTCTGTTTTTCTCTCTCTTGATGTCTCTGTTTCTCCTCTTCTTGATGTCTCTGTTTCTCTCTTCTTGATGTCTCTGTTCTCTCTTCTTGATGTCTCTGTTTCTTCTTCTTGATGTCTCTGTTTCTCTCTTCTTGATGTCTCTGTTTCTCTCTTCTTGATGTCTCTGTTTCTCTCTTCTTGATGTCTCTGTTTCTCTCTTCTTGATGTCTCTGTTTCTCTCTTCTTGATGTCTCTGTTTCTCTCTTCTTGATGTCTCTGTTTCTCTCTTCTTGATGTCTCTGTTTCTCTCTTCTTGATGTCTCTGTTTCTCTCTTCTTGATGTCTCTGTTGTCTCTTGTCTTATTATTATTATGTTGTTGTTGTTTGTTTTGTAAAGTGTGTTGTGACTTTGTTAAATGCACTTTAAAATAAATTCAGATTTTATTTGATTATTTTACAAACACATTACACAGTTTGTATAACATCTATCTTTATCATGAAAGATCTCATGGAACTACTATTCTCCTCACAGTAGTTTCTAAGTATTACGTCCCTCTAAAGACACTGTAGTGTCCCTACCCAGCATCTGTGTGGTACATTGAAAGGTGTTAGCGTTGCCCATAGACTTATCTCACTCTCTGTGGCAGTAGGTTGTCGTCAGTTTCAAATTTCTCCCCCTAGCGGTTATAATTATAGAAGAGCTGGTCCTAAGTCTGTGCATAAGGATCTGTGACAGAGGGGCTGTGGGGGCTCTCCTCCATCTCGTTAAGGAATTAATGGTGTCCTCATCTGTCACAAACCAAGGCCCAGGGGGTTGGAGGTGAAGAGGGGGAGGGGAGAAGGGGAGGTTGGATTGACTTGGCGAACCTTGAGGGCCCCACACACACACTCTCTCCCTCCATCCCCCATATCCTGTCTAATATGTCCTGTCTAATATGTCCTGGCTGAGCTTGAACTGTACAGATCTACTATCTTAATTTCATCACTATGTTGTTGCAGAGCATCTTCCTGCGCAGCAGGAAATGCAAACTTGCTTCTAAAGTTTGTAATTCCCACTTAAATATGTCAGATTTGATTTGCCCTAATGACCAATGTATTAATCCCTACAAAATTGTCCATTAATTATAATCCACATAATAACTCACATTTCCTGATGCTGAAGGATCATTTTCCTGCTGTGAGAAACTGGTCAAATGAAGATACTGTAGCAATTCCTGATGCAGCAGGAGAAGATGAATGGACACCAAGCCAAAGGGAACAGCTGGCCACCTGATGTCCTTCTCAGGGTTCTGTCAGAGCTTTATGTCTCCTTTCGTTGTGTTTTTAGTTTGTGTAATGTTATAGACACACACATCTACCCATACACACACCTACACACACATACTCGTGTACATTCCTGTCACACATCCTAGCATGCCTGGCACTAGCCACACGGCTAGTAAACCAGACTCTCTGTGTCCTGACAGCTGCTATTTCTGTTCGTCTCACAACAGACCTGAGATAAACAGGGGTTATATCTCTTCTTTCACTGCTCTCTACTCCCTCACCATCCCATCCCTCCATCCATCCCTCCATCCCTCCCATACCTCCATCCCCCATCCCTCCATCCATCCCTCCCATACCTCTATCCCTCCATCCCTCAATCCATCCCTCCATTCCTCCATCCATCCCATCCCTCCCAATTCTCCATCCCTCCCATCCCTCCTTCCCATCCATCCCTCCATCCCTCCCATACCTTCATCCCTCCATCCCTCCCATCCCTCCATACCTCCATACCTCCTCCCCTCCATCTGTACCTCCATCCCTCCATCCCTCCCAACCCTCCATCCTGCCCATCCCTCCATACCTCCTTCCCGCCATCCCTCCTCCCCTCCATCTGTACCTCCATCCCGCCCATACCTCCTTCCCTCCATCCCTCCTCCCCTCCATCTGTACCTCCATCCCGCCCATCCCTCCATACCTCCTTCCCTCCATCCCTCCTCCCCTCCATCTGTACCTCCATCCCTCCATCCCTCCATACCTCCTTCCCTCCATCCCTCCTCCTCTCCACCTGTACCTCCATCCCTCCATACCTCCTTCCCTCCATCCCTCCTCCCCTCCATCTGTACCTCCTTCCCTCCATCCCTCCCTCCCTCCCTCCCTCCCTTTCCATCACCTGTTCTCTATATCTGCTGTGTCTGAGTACCTGGAATGACTTGCCCTGTCAGTCTCAGGTGGTTTACATAAGAAACCAATTGGGGAAACGGCTGCAGAGTGCACACTGTTATGTTTCCAAGCCTGTTGAAGATCCATAATGGTTGAAGTGGTGCTGTTTGAGACTAGAACAGAATCTAGAGTATGAGAAGACATTGTCCTTTTTCCTCATTCCCGCCCCTTTTGCTGGATGGTCTTCAGATCAGTATGTAGTAACTACTGTCTTCTGCTCTGAACACAGACTGCTGTCTCATACTGACAGACTGACTTTCCCTCACGCCGTCTATCTCTCTCTGTCTGCCTCTATATTCCCGTCCATCCATCTCCCATTATCTACTAAACTCAGAGCCCTTCCATCCATCTGGCCTGTCTTAAACCTCCACCGTCATCCTGATCACAGCTGGTTAAACCTGATCGAAGATCACTTTGTCTTTCTGCCTTCTAATGGTTGGAGATTGGGTATTGGGATTGCATAAACAGATCCCAGACCTGTACTTAGGGCATTGTCTACTTAGAAAGCGTGAGGGATGGTAACTTGTTGGAACTTTTTAAAGGTAATAATACCCTGCCATCCTTTCTGTTTGTCACACAAGCACACAGTCAGTCAGGAGAGTGTCTAACCCAACATGACATCAGCTAATGTGTCTCTAAGTATACTTCATACACAGGGTGCAGTCCCTGTTTCTGCTAACGGGATTCCCCTCGTTAAGTCCATAAGGAGGTCATCTCAAGGGGGGGGGGGGGGGTAATAGTAAAGAGGGAGGGGTATAGAGGATGAGGGGGGAAAGCTGTCATTTTCACCTGAGAGGGCAATAGAACACACAGCACAAGGGGTGGAGGAGAGCAGGAAGAACTTTGTCTGTGGGGTTGCTCTTCTCATTGCCTTCAGTTGACCTCAAGGCTTTGTGGAACTGGACTATGGGACACGGTTAGCTACAGTATATGGCCTCTGGCTGAAGCTCTAAGGACTTTATGGGTGTTTGAGGCTCAGGCCTACTGTGGATGTCTGGGTAAGGAAGTACTGGACTGGGCTTGTTGTGTGTGTCTATCTGAAACGCTGCACATGCTGTCTGGGTGTAATCTCTAACTGCCTGTCTGTGTCCTTGTCCTTGCAGGTACTGAGTCCCTGAGTCATTGTCTATGAATACACTGGCTGTCTGTGCTGTAGTGAGTGGGTCCAAGCCAGCTAACCTCAAGGAGAAAGATGTGGGAGATGCGCACAGACACAAACATATGTCCTACAGAACATGAATGAAAAAGGACACTTTTTGATGCTTCTGAGTTTGAAGTAACACACAGGTTACACTACAGAGAGTTCTGGACTTACTCTCCCTTTCTCTCCCTTTCTCTCCCTCTCTCTCTCTCTCTCTCTCTCTCTCTCACACACACACACACACCCTAACACACAGGTTACACTACAGAGAGTTCTGGACTTACTCTCCCTTTCTCTCCCTTTCTCTCCCTTACTCTCCCTTTCTCTCCCTTATTCTCCCTCTCTCTCTCACACACACACCCTAACACACAGGTTACACTACAGAGAGTTCTGGACTTACTCTCCCTTTCTCTCCCTTTCTCTCCCTTACTCTCCCTTTCTCTCCCTCTCTCTCTCACACACACACACACACACCCCTAACACACAGGTTACACTACAGAGAGTTCTGGACTTACTCTCCCTTTCTCTCCCTTTCTCTCCCTTACTCTCCCTTTCTCTCCCTTATTCTCCCTCTCTCTCTCTCACACACACACACACACACACACACACACACACACCCTAACACACAGGTTACACTACAGAGAGTTCTGGACTTACTCTCCCTTTCTCTCCCTTTCTCTCCCTTACTCTCCCTTTCTCTCCCTTTCTCTCCCTCTCTCTCACACACACACACACACACACACACACACACCCTAACACACACACACACACACACACTCTAACACACCCCCTGAGACATGGATACTATGGTGAAGCAGTCTCTGGCGGTGCCCATAAAGAAGCTGTCCAGCTGTGTGACAGGAGTGAAGGAGAGAGAGGTGTGGGCCAGGCGCAGGGACAAGAGGGGGACAGGAGGAGTAAAGAACAGCCCTCCACGGACGGGACAGACCTCCGTCACACGCTCCTACCAAACTGACCTGGAGAAGGAGAGGTGAGTGACCGCAAACATAACTACAACATGACCACTGTGGTCAATGTGGAGATTAGAAACAACACCATGAGGAGATTATGGATGAAAACCAGCTTGGTAACAGACAGGTTGGGGGTTGGCGGTGATGGGTTTTAGGGCAGGGATGTATTTATGTTTGTGTGTGTGTCTGTCTATGTGTTACATGTAGTTGTGTTGATTCCAGGATGCTGAGGGAAGCACTGAATGCTCAGAAGCACGCAGAGAGAGCCGCCATGAGGGATCACTTCAGGAAGAAGTACCAGCTCTCCAAGGCTAGTGTGTTGCATTAGCAGAACAAATTATACCCCTATCTCCTAGCCCCTATCTCCTAGCCCCTATCTCCTAGCCCCTATCTCCTTGCCCCTAGCCCCTATCTTCTAGCCCCTATCTCCTAGCTCCTATCTCCTAGCCCCTATCTCCCAGCTCCTATCTCCTATACCCTATCTCCTAACCTCTAG